>NC_061068.1:9461554-9656300 GCF_021917145.1 Hypomesus transpacificus | reverse complement strand
GAGATGCCCTCAGTTCATGATGAAGGGAAAAAATGTACATGACATTTCTAATGAGTAATATTGAACCTAGGGAAACAACAGAAAGGTTTATTTACCACACGACAATCAATACCCTGCTCATTTAGTCATAAGATTATTTTACATCTCTCTCCCTCTTCTCACTCCTAAACCTTCTCGTCTCCCATCTCCTCCTCTTCAGGCAGTATAAACCGACCGGGGGCGGTCCCTGCCTTCCTAAGGACCCCCACCATGATCCCATCCCCCCTGGACATGAAGCCCTTCCTACAGTTCCCCCTGGATACGCCCCACCCTGCAAGTGTCAACCTCTTCCACAACTTCAACACTGTGAGTAAACACCATTGCGCACACACACACGGACACACAAAGACACATACACACACACTCAGATATACACTGTTACTGTAAGCACACACCAAGAGTATGGCTGCATAAACATACAATTAGATGCAGGAAGCATTTAGGAAAGCATTCAAGTATACACTTCACATGCATAGAGACACAGCCACACACACCCACATAGATGGAGATAATGATTTGCATGTGAAGATACATCTCATTAGGGTCACTTTTGCACAGCCTGATGCCCTTGTAAACACACAGAACGCATACATCATCATTATGGATACAGAGGTCAGAGAGCTCCTTTTTGCTGATGAAGAGTGTGCAGACATAGTCTCACAGGATGATTCAGGACTGTGTTAAATACCTTGAGGAACAGTAAGAGCCTGGTAGAGTACAGCGAGAGCAAGGGTTTCAATTGTGTTTCTGAACAGACAGGTGCACTGTGTTCTGATAAAGTGACTTGGTTTTATGAAATGATCCTCTATAATGATAAGCTGACAAGTGTTTGCTTTTTCACTGGCAGACTGACGCTTTGCATATTCACAAAATGCTCAGGCAAGCATTTTACTGCAATACAATGACTTATGGCTAATCAATTTTATAAGAGTCACAGGCTGCATTCCCTCCAGTCAGCGTTTTCAGACACGACCCCATCCACTTCATTTGCAGATTGGGTTTCACATGAAGGTCAGCATGGTGACAAACAGTGGTGCGCACACACACACACACACACACACACACACATTACCTCATCTACATACAGCCTCTCTCTTAGCCGTCATTCATTATAAACCTTTTAATGGTTACATACTGAAGCACATTGAAATAGTTACTTCAGTGATACTCTTACACTTACATCACTTATCTCAAGAGGGTGCCAGTGCACAGGCTGTTAGTCCTCAATAAATACTTAAAAGCTAATTGAGTCTGATCATCAGATTTCATTTTAGGAGCATTGTTACATAATCTATACAGTCAGATAAATAGTTTTCTCTGACAAGCTAGACAAATAGGCATACTGTAAACATACTCATACTAACATCACAACTGTCTTATTGGATGACTCCCTTCCTCTCCCTGACTCTTAGTGGATCAACCAGAAGGCAAGCATCTCCATGCCTCATGTGGGATACAACACAGTATATACGGTTAGTGGGATAAAGAGTTTACTGCAGGAAGATTGGACGGAAGGAAAGTTGAGATGAAAGAAGGAGTGAGGTCTTGGTTAGGGAGAGGATCTGGAGACGAGTGGAGTAGACAAGTAAAGTAGTGGAGGGAGAGAACACAACCCCGAGAGCAGCTGAACAAGGAGTGAGGGACGAGGAGAGAAGCTGAAACATAGAGAGAAGCTGGGAGAGCATGATCCACACGAATAATCAAACAGAAAAAGTTTAACAATCAGAGAAAAGTATTGTAGGTGAGAGCCATGATTTCTTTGGAAATTGACTTTTACACCCACATACTGTGCATATACTCATACAGAAATACACACACACACACACACACACATGCACACACATACACACACCAACACACAAACAAGTTTGTTTTACTATTCTAGTGAGAACCAGCAATTCACTTCCAATCAAAATGGTATCATCGCTAACCCTTAACCCCTAACCCCCTAACCCCCTAACCCCCTAACCCCTAACCCATTCCCAAAACCCTGACCTTAACCTCAATCCTCATTTAATTTAACCCTAAAACCCCTTAAACCCCCTTAAAATAGCACTTGTTGTTTTGAGGCCCAAGAAAATTTCCCCACTTCTGGTCCTCACAAGGGTAGTTAAACAAGACCACATACACACACCACACACACACAAGTGTCAAAACTCTGGAAAACTACAAAGAAACATTGGTGGTGAAAGAACCCTTGTCTTGTCATGAGTCATGAAACAGTGAGGTGAGAGGAGACAAGCTCAGAAAGAAGTGAGGAGGAGAGAGGCCCAAGGAGCTCAAATCCAAGTTAAAGATGAGAGTATAAAAATAAAAACATCAAACAAATGGTTTCCAGCTGCCTTCTGTGTAATTAGAACTTGTGTCTGGTGTGTGGGGAAGGAGAGTGAAAACAGTCTTACAGTCCATTGTGAGGTATCCAGTCTAAGCTGATGATGAGAGGCTGGGTAAAACCTCAGCATCTGTGTGCTGCTGGCCTGAGACAGGGCGTGGGTGTGGAGCCCGACACACTGATCAGAACTACTGCCATTTTGGTCAGGGGATGACATATTTTAGCAGTGCTGCAGATGAATGAATGTTCTCAGGACTACTACTTGTATCTCTGTGTGAAGCTTGTAGCCCAAATGCAGTCTTTGTTTTTATGGATGTGTAGAGTCTGTAATGCCCGCCCTCCAACCCTGAACTAACACATTTGAACCGCGCCCATGGCACACACAGCACTGCCAGCTTGCGGCAGAAAAAAACACACTCTATTGTCTTTATCAATCAGTGTTTTCCCTCTCTCTATATGTTTCTCTCTACTTCTTTCTTTCAGTCTCTAATCAGTTATTGCAGTGACGTAACTTATATATCACCATGGCCTTTCTCAGATGTTGCCCAGAACAGCCTACTGATCCTCCATCCTCCCCTTCCCTCCCCTCTCCCTTTACCCTTATCCTATATCTCTTATTCCTTATCCCCCATCCCCTCTCTCCTGTCCTTTCCTCTCCTCTCCTTTTTTGTATTTCTTTTTTTCAGATGGACCCGGTTCAAAAGGCTGTGATGAGCCATACCTTTGGCCCGCCTTTGATCAAGACCAAGCGGCCAATCATCTCCTGCAATGTCTGCCAAATACGCTTCAACTCAGAGGTACAAACACAACTCTCACATCATCTCATTCAACCCACATTCAGCTCAGGACCAGCTGTAGCAGTGCAGGGTTGTACCTCAGGAAGCTTCCAAGTCCTACTGGCTACAGGTCAGCTCACTGATCTGACTGAGTAGAGAGAGTATACACCTGGACTCCAAATATTGTATCAGCCATGAGATCCAGCAGACTCTGTGGTGTGTAATGTCTGGGGACTATGCTTGTGAGGTTTGAGTACATCAGATACTGACCCAAATGAGAGTAAATGTTGGTGATTGACTGCACTGCTGGAGCAGGTGACAACTGTGTGTGCGGTTTCTCAGCTCCACTTTTAGCACTAGGATTGAGAGGGGGGTGGGGGCCAGAAGAGGTGGAGAGGAAAGGGCCAAAGGGGGGGCAGAAGAGAGGTGGGCAGGACAGGAGAGAAGGGGGCAGGAGCAAGGCGGGCAGGAGAGAGGAGGAGAGAGTGGTGCAGGAGAAAGGAGGTAGGGGCATGTGATCTGGTGAGTGTGGGGGAGAGAGAGACCCTGTGCTAAGCTTACATCATTCCTGAGCTTGACACCATTTTGTTGACATTTCCCAGAAAGGAGTTGAGAATGTGCAACTGTACTGGTCCGGTGGGGGGGCGGAGTGAGTGACAGGTTTGGGGGCAGGGAGGCTAGGAGGCTGGTGGTGTGCATGTCTGTGGTGTTGGTATTGAAGTTAGGGCTCACTGTAAGGGTGTTAATGGTGTTTGTAGAGGGACCAGTGATAGAACGCTGTGGGTTAAGAGGAAGGATAAGTAGTTTGCAAGAGCACTGGAACTAGAGCTCATCTAATCTGGTAATTAGAAAAAACTGAGCACTGATCCGGCACATTTTAAGCATTACAGACTGGATAGAGGGCACCATCCCAGAAGAGAGGAATGGAGATTGCAACTAGAGACTGAAGTGATTAAATTATAGAGGGGGGTCCAAGTGTCCCCATAAAAGAAGCAGTGGTGTTTACTGATACCTTTATAGTTGAAAAACTCATAAATCATCATACAATAACACACACAAAACCATGCTCATTGGCTGCACACACACAGAAACATATACTGTACTGTTCACATATGCATGATCCCTTGAGCTATGGATCCACACCAATGCTTTGCCTCTGTATGTAAACAACCTTTGGAAACATACAGTCATGAACACAGACAGTGGCCCTTTCGCAACGTGACATTTCATCCAAATAAAGATGCTGTATCACCCATAGTACAGTATGTATTTTCAGTTCTACAACTGCTGTAATTAGTAATGTTGCTTTTAGGACAACATATTTGTGGGCAGTAAGAAGTGCATGAATGTTCAATCAATAATACATACTTTTTTTGAAATTGTGACACAGACTTGGTTCACTTTTAACAAAGCACTTCATACAAACTGTGTCACTGTATTCAGCATGCTCGAGACCTATCTTCACTGGCAGGTTTACTTCAACCCAAACAAGGGGTGGTATTACAGAAACTCATAGACCAAGTTATAATACTGTCAGAAATGCAAATGTACAAATGTTAGTGGCACAACTCTTCACAGTTTACACTTTAGGTTTTGAGTATCTTGTCATAGTGTTCAACACTAAAAACAGCTTAAGGCACTGACGATGCTTGTGGGAAGCTACAGCGAGATCCAGGGTACCTTTCCACAGTAGCAGTGTGAGTGACGGGTAAAGCTATATACCCGTCACTAAATGTAAGTGTCTTTGGACAGTGGAACCAACCCCAGCGTTTATGGCCCATGCTGTCACGTCTAAGCCAAACACAAGTTTGACACACAAGCTTGCTTAAAAATATTGACGCATGCCAACGAATAAATCACTGAATAGGTTTCCTCCAAATGCAATAGGGGTAATGATGGGCAGTTTGCAGGCCCAGCAACAGGGAAGGGCCTGAGCCTCTGGGACAGCTGCCCTGTGACCCCCCTGTGACCCCCCTGTGACCCCCCTGTGCCCCCTGAGGGGTCTCCTTCCCACCCCTTCTAGCCCCACTCCTGCAGACCTTCATGTTCTACATGGTTTACACAGGAATGTCTGGTCTCAGAGTTCCGTGTAAACCACACATACGCTGTGTGTATGTTTGTGTGTGTTTATGTATGTGTGTTGTCTGTTGGGAGCTAGCTATGCCAGTTCCCGGGCCACCTGTTTGGTCTCCCTCTTGTCTCCATGTTCATCAGTCAGTGTGCGTGATCACTCTGATCTGAATCTGCCACATCATATCTACACAACCATTGACTGAGTAGCCTGAGAGCAGATTTCCTGCGTGTGTGTGTGTGCTCATCCTACCGAACAACAACAATAATAAACACACCAAATGTACCAATTTTTGTGACTCCAAACAGTCTCCGCTATGGATGACTGTGGTCAAACTCAGTGGTCAAACACAGTGTTGCAAAATCCAAAGCGATTCACTTGACTGATCACTCCCTGCCACCAGACAGCACTGTAGTATCCACATGTCGCAATTATCAAATTGCAATTCATCCCAGCGGGCCGCAGAGGACAGATTAGCCAGACAGTGTTCAGCCCTGCTCTGCTGCAAGACTGACGTCACACCCTGCTGCATGAGCCATCGTCACCACTGCAGTACCACAATGCTGGACATCTTCCCTCTCCTTCTCGTGCTCTCCTTTTTACTGTTGCGCTCACTACAGTATATCTTATGCTCTTCCTTTTACTTAATTTTTCATTTCTCTCTCTCTCTCTTTCTCACCTCTCTGACTGTCTGTCCCTCCTAACACCCCTCTCTTTTTCCCTCTGTACTCCCTCTCTCTTTCTCCCTCTCTCCCTCTCTCCCTCTTGCCCGTGGGCAGTACAGTAGATTGGGCTGCTGGACCAGTTTGCTCTGGTTTCCGTGCCTTTGTCGCTTTATAGATAAAACATCAAAGCATATCAAGCTCAGAGAGAAAAGGATTTCAGGGACGTTCACTTGTTCTCATTTTCTCACTCTTTTAAATCTCTTCCGTTTCCCTCGTTCATCTTAATCCCTTTCCCACAGCTTCTCTTCATCCTATTTCTCAGTCCATCTCCAAATATCATTTTAACTTCATCTCTCCTTATTTAACTTCAGTGACCCCAATATCTATCTCTCTCTCTTTACTCTGTCCTGATAGATCTATATTTTTTTAATCTCTCTCTCTCTTGCTCTCTCGTGCTCTCTCTCTTTCTCTCTCTTTCTCTCTTTCTTGAAATCTGTCTCTCTGCTTTTTCTCTCTCGCCCTCCTTCTTCTTCTTCTATCCAGTCGTTTTTCCTGGACTGTTGATACTCTTTTAACTTGTAATTGATAGTTGACCTTCATTGATCCCCATAGACCCATCTGGGAAGGGCAGTAGGAGACAGGAAGTAACAAGCTGAGCAGAGGATAATCAAAGAGAGGGAAAGACAAAGAGGAGGAGAGAAAGAGACTGGATCAACAAACAAGGAGTATGATAAAGAAAGAGACAGAGACAGAAAGAGAGATAGATCGAAAAAAGATGCAAATGGAGAGAGAAGGGGAGAGATAATAGGAGGATGTACTGTAGAAGCTGGCAGCAGTATGGTAGAGCCCATACTGTAGCTGTCATTGACTAGAGTTGTCTCAGCCCCCTTCTCCCTTAATGTCTAATCTGGGGGCTGGGGGAACAGCGGTCTAAGATCCAGGCAGAGCTTGGGTTACAGCAGCAGGGCTATATCTGCTTTTCTGTCATCGCCAATCAGAACTAGGGCTATATGTAGCTCTGTCATCGACAATTATTGCCTAGGGTTTAGAGAGGCATCTCTAAAATGTCCCAGTGGCCCCTTCGCCTCGTTGATGCACACCACCCACCCACCATTAGCCTTCTAGCCTGTCCTTCAGTCTTGTTTAGAAGCTGTCTCTTCTTCCTTCTTCACCAGCAGTGGGAGTCAGCTGTCACTGGGGTCCTACACTGAGGGGCCTGTTGAACATAATCTCACCACTCTATATTTTCACTCATCCTAATCCAGTAATTACTACTCATCCTGTAAAGCAACACCAGAATATTCTGGAATGAACTCCTTCACAACATTGACAGAGGTTACATCTTACAGATTCAGGGCTTGGACAATTCTACACTAAATGTGTCCTTAAATGTGTTATCACGACACATGATAATGGGGAAATGTGCTTATCATGGAAAAATCCAAGACAAAACGTACATTTAGTTTAATGTTTGTTTTATCTGCATGTTAATGTTTGTGAATTACATTGACTATAAACAAAACATGACATGTGTTTCTGGGTTTGACTAAGAAAGCCCTGATCTCTAACGACAGTGACAGCCAGAAAACAGAGGCCTGAGTGCTAAATTAATCAGATGATGAATGTATAATTGATAATGTGGACTCAGAGTCTTCCAGCTCTGGAGACAGGCAGGTGGGGAGAGCATGACCAAAGACCAAAGAGGGAGAAGGGATAGAGCAAAGATATGGCAGCAATTGATCAGGATTAGAGTACAGTTTGCGCTTGACCAGTAAAATGCCACAGCAGGACCAAGTGGGGTCAGAGAATGGGTTAAGAGTAGGGTTAACATGGGGAAGGGAAGGGCTAGAGCAGGGCTAGAATAAGGCCAGCCTTGGACTCAAGTGTCAGCTTAAAGCCCTCTACTGAGAGACAGCCCCTCAGCACTGCAGGTAGAGTTGACCACTCTGACCCCACTGGCTCTGTGACTGACATATGCCAGGAAAGAGGGACTTAGAATATACTGTAGCAAGCAGGCATGGTGTGAGGGTATGGGGGTATGCCTGTCAGCAGGGGCCTCTGGCGTCCGTTCTAAGCCTGTAACTGGGGTGAGGGAGTCTCATGTTTGTAGATATTAGATTAGTGTGTTACATCGTTGAAGTTTCCATGTATTAAGCCGGGGAAAACATGAGCCAGGGCTGATACATGAGCGTGTTTTAAAGTGTATGAGATGAACTGCAATATGCTGTGAATATACTGTGGATTATGAAGTAACTCAACTCTGTCCTCCCTTTCTACAGAGCCAGGCAGAGGCCCACTATAAGGGTAATCGCCATGCCCGAAGAGTGAAGGGCATTGAGACTTCCAAAACTCGTCCCCAGGAAGGGGACAAGCAGCCCCCTCCCCCGAATACCTCTCCCTCTCCCCCCAGACCGTCACCCTCAAGCCCAGAGCCTGACCCTAGCAGCAAGCAGGGTAAGGCTCACCTGTGCGTATGTATGTATCACACACTCGTGAACACACATTCTGCCATTAAATCCGCTGACGCTCATTTCACACGTGTGTGTGTGTACAGCTGTAGTGTCAGAGGTCAACAGGGGACAGCCAGGAGTGTTAGTCTGCCTGGAGACGCCTCTGTCAGCACTGATGAGGATCAGCTTCCTGCTGGAGGCCCCAGTCATCAGGACTGGCCTCTCTGGAGAAGGGAGGGGAGGCAGGGAGGAGTGGAAGAGGGAGCTGGGGGGAGAAGGAGAAGCTGAGACATAACAGCACCACCTGACCCTCCACAGACAGGAAAGGAGATGGCACAGATACATATGACATAGTACATATTTAGGACATGCCTGGTTAAAACCAAAAATAGACAAAAAAAAATTCTTCAGAAAAGAAATCCTCACCTGTACGGCACATTGTTTTCTACATATCTGCAGATCTTCTATATGTGTTAATTCAGAATTTCCCTTCTGGGATGAATAACGTTTTATCAGGACTAATCGAACGTCTAAATGGAGCTCTGTAGATGGATGAGCCTGAGGAGCTCAGCTCTGAGCCCACACACTGGGGGAGCAGCGCTGCTACACAACCATCATTAGAATCAGCAGGGTGGTTGCTCAATGCAATCCACTTGTAGTAATGCTGGAAAAGTAAATAATATGTTCTTTTTACCTCTCCACTGTGATCACAGATGATGTCCTGTCCCGCCCCAATTCAAATGGGTCACCCATGACTCCAGGCCCACTCCCCACCTCCCAGGCCCCAGCCACCCCTGCAGAGACCCCCTTGCTCCCCGTCAGATCCCCCCAGCTGCAGGGTAGTACCCCGATGTCATGCACCCCATCTCCGGGTGCCAGTGCTTTCTCTATGGACCCAGCTGGGACAGGCAGCCTGGACACGCCCTCCCCAGCCCCCAGCCCCTCAGGGGAGTCTGAAGAGGACAAAGCCAAGAAGCTGCTCTTCTGCTCCCTGTGTAAAGTAGCAGTCAACTCCCTGTCTCAGTTGGAGGCACACAACAAAGGTAAAAATGGCCTCATGCCATGGATGGAAGAACTCCAGGAGTAGAATTTCAGAATGTCAAAATAATGATGTTTATTTAGGTTGTGACTGAATCAAATAAGCATGAACACATGGTGAGAAAAGTTGAAAGACAATGAAAAGTGCCTTAATGTTGCTGTGCATGAGATGCTGCTCTCTAGTGGCAGATAAATTGAACTATGCCTCATGGTCATTTGTTTGTGTTTACTGCTCACACTGTACTACATCCTTTTGGTATAAGGTCAAATGTTGTTAAACATACATAAACACTACACTATACAGGACCGCATATAAACAGTATGAACACTGCAAATTTGCATTGATCAAATGGGCCAACAACAAGGCCGTAATCATATACAATATATATCAATATATTGATATAAACATATAAATGTGCTACGTTACGACAGGGAACCACACTGTCCGAAATTATCAAAAAATGTAATTCCCCTCCCAAATGTTGACTCCGTGGCTTCGGCCTTGGCCGACAACATGTATTAATCTGTCTCTTTGGGGATCACAGGAACCAAACACAAAACCATCCTGGAGGCCAGGAGTGGGCTGGGTCCCATCAAGGCGTATCCCCGACTAGGTCTCAAACTCAGCCCGGAGCAGGGAGGGGGTCTCCCCACAGACCCCAACACTCAGGAACGTACCTTCCACTGTGAGATCTGCAACGTGAGGGTCAACTCTGAGCTCCAGCTCAAGCAGGTTAGCAGCTAAAGCTTGTCTTGTGTAGAATATGATGACCACAGCATGTGGCACAGGAAGCAGATGAAATGAAGGCCAGTGTAAATCTAAATATCCATCTGTCCCCTCAGCATATCTCCAGCCGACGGCATCGGGATGGAGTGGCAGGAAAGCCCAATCCTCTCCTCAGTCGGCACAAGAAGCGTACAGACTTTGTGGTACAAACTCAGCTCTTTGTGATTCATATAGCTCCACCATCAGAGTTTTCTGTTTGCACTGTTCATCATTACAGATGAGGATAATAAGGCTCTAGTATAATGTATCAAAAGACAGCACAAGTCTAACCTTTATACTTTTTCTTCTATTACTCTCTCTCTGTCTCTGTCTCTCTCTCTCTCTCTCTCTCTCTCTCTCTCTCTCTCTCTCTCTCTCTCTCTCTCTCTCTCTCTCTCTCACACTCTCTCATTCCCTTCTCCTTCATAGTCTTCCTTAGCTTTTTCAAAGGACCTTCCAAAAGCTCTGGGTGCAGGACTGTTGCCTAATCCTCTGGCTGTTGCCGCAGCAATGGCAGCTGTGGCCTCCTCCAATCAGCTGGCTTTACGTGCCCCCGTTCCTGCCCCTCATCATCACCCCCATCATCACCTCCTACAGGGAACACACCTGAGCCTGCTAAGGCCCGCCCCTGGGCCCATGCGCACCACCCACGGGCCAATTCTCTTCACCCCTTACTGATGGTAGAGGGACCGGGACCAGTCAGGAAGAAGCACACTGTGAAGTAAACAGGAAAACACATTGATAATCAAAACATTTACTGCAAACAAAAATAATTTATGGGGTAAAAGACCCCTTCCTCTTTTTCAATTCCGGATCATCCTTTCACCATTTAACACATCGGAAACATTGATTGACTCAAAATCTTGGATTTTCTGCTGCTGAAGAGGAAGGAGATTGCGTTAATGGTGGACTTTCTGTGATCCTCTTCCCATCTGGGGATGACTCTCAGACCATGTGTGTACTGTAGCAACCACATTGATCAGATGTCTAACTAAAGCATTTTACCATCTTGTTCATGTCTTTAGTCATGGTAGAGGGCTCAGACAAAAACCAGCATTCAATCCACAGTGACAAACACATACAGTAGTTGGGATTGTAAAAGTAGCTCAGTTAGTTGAACCTTCGTACCACATGGCAAAGTTAAATCCCATTAGAGTTTGACCCTATGTGCGTGGCAAAATCCAATATATACACTGTTGTTGCAGGTCCTAGATTAGCTGTATGTTCTACAGATTCAGGCACAAGGTACTCTGTGCTTTTTGTTCCCAGGTCCTTAGTATCTGTAGTATTGTGGATGATAGATGTTAGTCTATATTCCCCTCTATGAAGGAAAAGAGGGACAAACATTTTTATTAAAGGAGCGAGCAAAAATAGTCTCAAAAACTGCAACTGAAGGTGAATGCACTAAGGTCTGATGTCATTGGCTGAGGTGTCCCTGTTTTGAGGAGTCTTTTTGTTTCTTTCAGCATTCCTCAAGTATCATGCTATCTAGCTAGTATGAATAGCTACCGATTATATGCTTTGTGTCATTTTGATGTTCACAAGACAGACAAAGCACACAGAAGTACAACAAGACTTCAACTGAAAAATCTACTTGACATCTTCCTAAATATTGATGGTCAACCCTCTTTCTTTCAGTTTTTCTCATCTCTGAGGTATCATACCAAACAACTTTTCAGGTTTCACTGTAAAATCCAAACCAGAGGGATCCTTTTGTCTTAAAATATTATTTGTACACTGTGAAATATTATTTCGTTTTGAGTGGGTGACTTAAAGGAAGCAGTTGTTGAGTTGAATTAACAAATATACATTTTTACTAATTGACCTCATGAGCCTGTGGATGGGGGGGTCAGGGTTCAAATCAGATCCCCAAGGTGGTTGTTGGGGTGGTGGATGACACAAATTGCACAGGGTTTCCCATACCTAATGGGTGGTCCAGGACCTCCCTACCAGCTCAGTTTGAAACTGTGCTGGAAACGAAAAACTCAATGAGAGGGGAAGTTGTATAGATGTGTATAAAAGAATAATGCAGAAGTTATGATAGCGAGAATGACCAGATATCTGAAGCTGTCTTTCTGTCATGAAAGTCACATGCAATATTATGATGATCATTGTCACTGAATCATATAGAAAACCATTACATTTCCATTCATCGTGGTTTATAACTGGTTCTGTTGACTTTGTCTGAGCTCTGGATGAAGCCTGCTATCATTAAACTGTTATGTCATGTATCAAAAGGGTATTGTGGGGGATTTTAGCAATACTCATAGCACTCCTGCTATCTAGTCCTTGCAATAAAGAGCTGAATTATATGTCTATAAATGTATTAAATGTTATTTAGAAGAACTGTGTTGAATCATTATTGTAAATATAGATTGTTATAGCAATGTGAGAAAAAACAGGAATCTCTGGAGCACTCTTGCTGAAGAGTAAATAAACAGATTTTTTTAAATTTTCATTATTATTTGTAATTACTTATCTGATGTAATGGGGTGAGGAAATTTTGGCAAATCTGTCTCTCACTTTCTTGCGTCAGATCAATTCCTGTTGCGAAAATCATACCATTGGCATGCAACATTTGAGCAATGCATAAAACCCCACTCCTTTTGTGCGCCACAAAGAAAAGTGGGGAAGCCCTTGTAAGCACAAAAGGAACCAGCAGATACATATTATACTGTACATAAGGAAGTGCAGACAGCGCAAACAATCTCAGATCCAAGAACATTCAGTTCAACTTATACAAGGCAAGAACACAGAAGGTTTTATTGCCAATCAAGACAGAACTCAACAAAACCTCAAGACACAACAGCTTCCTAGCAACTTCATCAAATGAGATATACATCCACAATCAGGTACACTTTTACGATTCTGGCTTCTCTGTTTAGTTTTTACAATGCTATAAATGTGTATGATTGTGGCCCAAAGGGGTTTGTACTGTATACTGTGGTTTACAACTGTTGTATTGATAGTTGATAATTAATTTTGTTTTTAAATACATCTTTCATGGACAGTAACAGTATGAAGGGAGAGCGTTGTAGCAGCCAGTTAAGAGTAGGCCTACTGCAATACGTACCCACTTGTGGGTTTGCCCAATGGGATATGACTTGTCCTGTAGACCAAGGACTTCTCATTTTCAGTGAGCGAACAGTGAGATGGCAATTATAGACAATCCCTGTTTTGGTCATAAGTGTTAAGTGAAAAGGAGAACAAATCCTTAACTGAGTGCATAGCTGTGTTTCCTTTTTAAGACTATTGATGATGACTTGCTCTGTTCTTTTGTAGTTGGATGTCCGGACCTTCACACAGAAGATGCTAAACATTACAAATGACTCCTTCTCCTGTTATGATCCCTCAGTGCAGGGCTACCGCTACTTTGGCGTGCTGTGGGGGTCCTTTGTGTCAGTTGTCGGCACAGTGGGCAACATACTGACTATCCTGGCCTTCGCCACAGACTCGCGACTAAGGACTCGCTTTAATGTGTTGATCGTCAACCTGGCAGTGGCTGACATCCTGTACTGCACCGTCTTACAGCCTGTGTCCATCGACTCTTACCTGCACCTCCACTGGAGGGGCGGCCCTTTGTGGTGCAGGATCTTTGGCCTCCTCCTCTTCCTCTCCAATTCCGTCTCCATCCTCACTCTGTGCCTGATAGCAGTGAGCCGCTACCTGCTGGTTGCTAGAAGGCCCGTGTTTGAACGTGTGTTCTCTAGACGAGGCCTTGCCCTCCTTCTTCCCTCCACCTGGGCCCTGGGTTTGGCCAGCTTTGGCCCACTCTGGTCCGTCTATGTGTTCGTCCCACAGGTGTGCACCTGCAGTTTTCACCGCACCAGAGGGCGCCCTTATTCCACCATACTGCTCTTCTTCTACTTCTTCATCGGCCTGGGCTGTGTAGGCTTCTTCTACCTGCTCATCTACCGGCGAGTCCGGGTGGCAGCTAAAGCACTGGTCAAGTACAGGTTCAGCCGACGCTCATCCAGGAAGAAGCCTCACCTCATAAAGGCACAGGGGACAGAAGGGGACAGTGGTCTAGGGAGTGGTGTGGCCACACATGGCTGTGAGATCAGCAGCCAGGGGGAACTAGCCCATAACATGAGTGGAGACAGAGAAGAGGAGCATACTGGGATATCCTCCTCTTCTCACACAACTACCCAGGGCTCTGCTCATGCATCACATTCAGCTGACCCTACAGGGGGAGAGGAGCCCCCCCCTGCCCTCACCCCTGCACCACCCCCACCCATCATGGCTACACCAACTCCCTCTGCTGTCCAGCCTTCCTCCTCTTCAGAAGAAGATGGAGAGTTCAAACGTGTGACCCGGATGTGTTTCACTGTGTTTCTGTGTTTTGTTTTCTGTTTTGTACCTTTTCTGCTCCTGAACATGGCAGACAAGCAGGGCCGAGCCCCCCAGGCCCTCCACATGTTCTGTGCCAACCTGACCTGGCTGAACAGTTGCATCAACCCCATTCTCTACGCTGCCATGAACCGTCAGTTTGGCCAGGCCTACAAAGCTCTGCTTAGCAGGGCTGCCAGCCCTCTCAGAAGTCTCTGGACACACTAGCTACATCCTGGGTACCCTGTTCCAGCTAATCTAATGCAGCTAACCACCATTAGTTATTCAAATTAACCTCACCTTCCCAGCTCTGAAACAAAAGTAATTTGTTGTTACATATCATTATCCTTTCACTAGTACTGTTCACTGTGGTTTACAACTGTTGTATTGATGGAGTTCTTGTGTTGTTTTTTAAATAAATCATTATTGGAAAGTGACAGTATGAAGTGAGAGCGTTGTAGCAGGTATCAAGTGAAAAACGGCCTAGTGTGTATCCCCTCTGTAACTTTTGCTAGAAAAGAGCAGACACCTCTATATTATCTCAGGTTGTTCATTGTGACCAAAAGAACACAGAAAATCTCCAATGAAGGTAGAAGCGGTGCTAGGCCTCTTTGGTTTTGTGCCGAGAGCAGGCCATGATGACTCATCTGGTCCACTGGCCTATATGTTGGTGGAAAGAATATTTAAATATATCAGACATCACAAGTCTCCTGGAAGTTCCGGAAGTCTCCCGCATTTTAATAGCGGCTCCCTGATGGCAGCAAATTCTGTACAATATCCCTGAAATATTTTATTTTTTGGGGTTTTAGAGTGAGCAAGACAGTTCAATGGTCATTTCTGGTAGACAGGCTCTGGAAAAGAGAGAGCGAGTGACAGACGTGGTGAGAGTGACACAGCACACGACCTGATTTGGCTTCCTGGGGGGGGGGGGGGGGGGGGGGCCTTCGCCACAGACTTTAGTACCTAGCTGGTGAAGCCACCTCCCTGAAATGAGGTTTTGCAGGTTGGGATGTCTGATATGTAAAAACAGCATAACTGTACATAAGGAAGTGCAGACAGAACAAACAAGCTCAGATCAAAGAACATTCAGTTCAACTTATACAAGGCAAGAACACAGAGGGTCTTTATTGCCAATCAAGACAGAACTCAACAAGACCTCAAGACACAACACAGCTTCCTAGCAACTTCATCAAATGAGATATACATCTACAATCAGGTACACATTTACTATTCTGGCTTCTCTGTTTAGACACAGGTTTTTTGTATGCTATACATTTGTATGATTGTGACCCAAAGGGATAGTACTGTACACTGTGGTTTACAACTGTTGTATTGATAGAGTTCTTGTTTAGTTTTCAAATAAATCTTTATTGGACAGTGACTGTATGAAGGGAAAGTGTTATAGCATAATATTTAACAACCTGTCAAGATTAGGCTTACCGCAATATGTGCCACCTGTGGGCCTGTCCTATAGGATATGACGTATCCTGTAGACCAAGGACTTCTCATTTCCAGTTAGCAAACAGTGAGGTGGCAATTTGAAAAGTTTCCTGTTTTGGTCATTAGAGGTAAGTGAAAAGGGGAACAAATACTGTGCTTCCTTTATAAGACCACTGATGACGATTGCTCTGTTCTTTTGTAGTTGGATGTCCGGACCTTCACACAGAAGATGCTAAACATCACAAATGACTCCTTCTCCTGTTATGATCCCTCAGTGGAGGGCTACCGCTACTTTGGCGTGCTCTGGGGGTCCTTTGTGTCAGTTGTCGGCACAGTGGGCAACATACTGACTATCCTGGCCTTCGCCACAGACTCGCTACCTGCTGGTTGCTACTAAGGACTCGCTTTAATGTGTTGATCGTCAACCTGGCAGTGGCTGACATCCTGTACTGCACCTTGCTACAGCCTGTCACCATCGACTCCTACCTGCACCTCCACTGGAGGGGCGGCCCTTTGTGGTGCAGGATCTTTGGCCTCCTCGTCTGCCTCTCCAAATCCGTCTCCATCCTCACTCTGTGTCTGATAGCAGTGAGCCGCTACCTGCTGGTTGCTAGAAGGCCCGTGTTTGAACGTGTGTTCTCTAGACGAGGCCTTGCCCTCCTTCTTCCCTCCACCTGGGTCCTGACATTGGCCAGCTTTGGCCCATTCTGGTCCGTTTATGTGTTTGTCCCACAAGTGTGCACATGCAGTTTTCACCGCACCAGAGGGCGCCCTTACACCACCATACTGCTCATCTTCTACTTCTTCATCGGCCTGGGCTGTGTAGGCTTCTTCTACCTGCTCATCTACCGGCGAGTCCGGGTGGCAGCTAAAGCACTGGTCAAGTACAGGTTCAGCCGACGCTCATCCAGGAAGAAGCCTCACCTCATAAAGGCACAGGGGACAGAAGGGGACAGTGGTCTAGGGAGTGGTGTGGCCACACATGGCTGTGAGATCAGCAGCCAGGGGGAACTAGCCCATAACATGAGTGGAGACAGAGAAGAGGAGCATACTGGGATATCCTCCTGCTCTCACACAACTACCCAGGGCTCTGCTCATGCATCACATTCAGCTGACCCTACAGGAGGAGAGGAGCCCCCCCCTGACTTCACCCCTGCACCAACCCCCACCCATCATGGCTACACCAACTCCCTCTGCTGTCCAGCCCTCCTCCTCTTCAGAAGAGGATGGAGAGCTCAAACGTGTGACCCGGATGTGTTTCACTGTGTTTCTGTGTTTTGTTTTCTGTTTTGTACCTTTTCTGCTCCTGAACATGGCAGACAAGCAGGGCCGAGCCCCCCAGGCCCTCCACATGTTCTGTGACAACCTGACATGGCTGAACAGTTGCATCAACCCCATTCTCTACGCTGCCATGAACCGTCAGTTTGGCCAGGCCTACAAAGCTCTGCTTAGCAGGGCTGCCAGCCCTCTCAGAAGTCTCTGGACACACTAGCTACATCCTGGGTACCCTGATCCAGCTAATCTAATGCAGCTCACCACCAGAAATAAGTCGAATTAACCTCACCTTCCCAGCTCTGAAAAAAAAGAGTAATTTGTTGTTACATATCCTTATCCCAATTACATCAGGCAGTCACATGTATCATAAATAATGTGTTATGCAGTGATATGCTTGAAGGCAGCATTAAATCAGAACTTAATGTGCCACTACTTAAAGAGTGGTACAGAGTCATAAATACATGAAGGAAGCTGTCACACTGTTCTGTTACCAATGTATGCGTGTTTCATGACTCAGCTTGTCTATGAATAATATTAAACATTTTAATTTTAATACATCAATAACATTCAATATCAAGGCTCCAAAATGGCTAATGTGTGAAGTCCACATTGATGACTCAACAGAGTATTATTACCATATCACCTGCACATGGGATAATCTGTTTTACACAATGGTCTGATTTCCTCACAGAGGAACTTCTGAATCTGTTACGGATACAATGGGCAAGTTTAGACATGCTTTGAATGAACGAGATTGAGAAACAGATCATGGTGAGTCACAGGCAATGACTGAGGTGACGTGATTCACAAAACTGCTCTATGCAGGTATCTGTACATCAGATGTTACTAAACGGTTTTCTGCCATGTGAAAATAAATGAGATGTATCATAAGCTTAAGTCAACATAACACCACGTCACCACTCCTCCATGTGTGAGAGACTTATCGTCTTCAGTCAGCAAAGACAGCGCATATGAGTACAGGTTTAAGTATATCATAATTGCCTTGCTAAAGTAAGATTTCAGGTACTAATTGTGACAACTATGTTTGAGCAGACAAGCAGTAGCAAACAACATAAAAGACAGTATTCTGTTGTACAGTTTTGCACAAACTAAAGTACAAGAAAAAGTGTCCCCATCAGCCACGAGTGCAAAGAAACAAAGAAAAGTGCCAGATTGACTTATGTGCAATCTTGGGGGGTTCTGATGAGAGGAGCCATGTTCCTGTGTGTGTCACTGGACCACCATGTGTTCCTTTTCAGATGCCTCAAAGAATCAAAGTATTCTCATTAAGACTATGGTATTGTCTTGTTTATAGCTTCTAGTCTAACTAGCAGGCTACAACTGAGGAGGACAAGCATACAGTGTGTTCTCTAGATCAAATGTACAGTTGAACATAGGTTTCAAATTTCAACTGTATGCTCAGATATAATTTGTTTTCAACAAATTATGAATAAGTATACATAATGTTAAGTAGTTGGGTTAAACATGGTCATTTGTCGGGGCTGTAGTCTATAGGGTTTGGTAGGTGCTTCCACAGGATTGCAGGTGAGTGCAAGTGAAACCAGGCAGTGCTAAATCCAGAAACATTGCAAATTGGTCAGGTAGTTAGAAACAAAGTGGGGTCAATGAAGATCTCGTTGAATTCCATATCCACATTTTCCTCGATTTGTGTGGAATTACAGTCAATCCAGGAGCATAAGAGGGGGTCCAAAGCGGGGACTGGGGAACAAAAGGAAGGAGATTAGAATTCTTTATTATTTATATGTTTTCTAATAGATTTATACTTTTTTTCTCATGTAAGAAAAAACTTAAAGATGCATGTTATCAGCATTCGAATAATTGAGTTGAATCTACATAGGTGGTGAAAATGAACAGCTGTGATTAACCAAAGCCAAGTCTACAACACATAGCAAGACATCTCACAAGCAAGACATCTCACAGTCATGCATGAGGCACAAAAGAAAAGGGTAAGTTAGGGTTAGGGCTAACCCTAAACTTAACGATAACAAAAACTGATTACTTATTTTGGATATTTAGTAAGTTAGTTGCACTCAGTATCCTTAGTGACAGTGTTTTGGCCACAAATAGGGTTATCATCATAAAGCAGTGCTTTGGTTAGTAATATCACCAAGTTTCATGTAAAAAATTTAACTCCGACAGACTTGAAAATACAGTAGATATGACAGTCAGGCATAATCCAGACCACTAACTACACAATGTGAAAAAAGACATAAAACCAGAAAGCCCAAACAGATGACATTGGCAGCCCCATATAGACCCTGCGGGGAGGTGCACAAGCACTGGTTTGATTGGGTTTCAGACTGGGAGGTCCAGCACGGCGAGGCAAACCATGACTCACCGGACACTGGTTCAAAGCCTTCACCATTTGCCATGTCTGAACTGGCCGGCGACATAGGGCCCAGTGTATTCCTACAATGACCAATGATGAACAGCCATTACAAGCAGCATCTGAACTGACTGATGACAGAGTAAAAGGAGTAGAACACATCTACTTCCTTGGAGACAATGTACCGTTATTCCGATTTGAAGGAAACTATTAGAACCTGTTATGGCAATGTCAAAAGTAAGACTGGGGGTGGAAAAATTGTTACAGTTGGAATTCCATAGATCTTTCAGTGACTCTAATGCTGAAGTTGAACAAATAAGAAATAAACAGAAAAAAAAACTATACTCACTCCCTTGAGACGAAAACCAGTCTGGTTTTGATGTACTTTATGTATGGACTGTCAGCTGAAAAATGAATGGTTTTAAGATGAATTTGGGTTATATTCATCACTCTTTGTTTATCAGTTTTATTACAAAACAACCTCAATGTCTAACCCTTACAGTACCACCATTTATCCCAAAATCCTCACCTCCACTCTTCACTGTGTAATATTTCTCGAATGCCTTGTCTTTGGGGGTGTTTGGGTAGAGGTAGAGTAAAGGACTTTCTGGAACATTCTCAGGTATCTGGATCTGGAAGTTCCTGATGATCTCATGGAAGGGAATCTGGTTGAGGTCAACCTTGGTGAAGGGCTGCACTGAGTGGACAGTTGGCTCCCCTGATAAGAAAGAAGGGTCCCAAGAGAATATGAGGAGAAGGAAGTGACAAAACCAGTGAATATAGTAAAAACACCGTAGAAATTGTGATAAGGACAGCGGTAAAAGCGGTTAGTTGCTGGAAAAAATGCATACATCTGGTGCACTTTGAGATGAAAACTGGGCAATAAAACTGACCAGCATTTGTTTAATTATTATCAACGATCACGTCATGTAGGCATACCCATTTATTTTTTTTAGCTTTAGGTTTAAAGACCTAACTGAACATGGATCAAGGTCAACAAGGTGAACAGAATTTGACACGTCAAGTTTCTACGGTGGTATTAACCTTTGGTATTTTTCTGTTGTCACTAACAGGTAAATAACATTTCAACCAAAGCCTTCATTTTTGACCAATGTAGGCTAGTGGAATAAATTGTGAAAACATGAAAAGCAGGGACATTCAACCTGTACATCATGTATTTACAGAAATAAAGTTGTTGTCCTTTGGCTAGAGCTGACATGCTGAGCAAAAGGACTTGCAGATCTATCCGATATGTGTTGACCTTTTGGTCTTGATTTGCTGCTGCGCTGTCATTGTGACAGCTGACTAGATTGCAGACTAATTAATCTTTTCTAAATGCTTACAGGTTGGATACCATACATTTAGCTCATAACAAAGTGCAACTGTAAATGTAACATTGTGTTCTTAACAAAATGATCCTTTGCATTAAAAAAATGAATAAAAAATATCTTAATGGTAAAGTGTACAGGCATACTTTCGCCAGTGGATAAGGACCACCTTTTCAGTTAAACATACAATTTTATATTACAACTATACAAGAATACAATACAATATGTATTTACTGACCATTGATATATAATATTGTACATGCTCACCAGTAGGGGAGTAGTCCACCCAGGAGAAGGTGATGCCTCCATCTTTGATGCTCTCACTGAAGCGCAGAAGGAATGTGCCTCTCTGTTTCTTCTTCAGCAGGGACTTCTCTTTGCCTTTACTCACAAAACCCATAATGGAGCTGCACAGGACACATCCACAAAGATGTATTTTTCTAGTAAGTCTTTTGGATAAAAGTATCTATTCAATCAATACATGCTTTTCTTAACTGTGCCATTAAATATTGGTTTCAGGTTCAAGTAAAAACGGTCAAATGTATACTTCTATGCGTGTGTATTGACAAGTCTAAATATGAGCCCACTGTACTCTTCCTAAGGATTGCAGACAGTAAAAGTAGAAAGTTTACATATGTACCCGTCTTTCCAAATGTTCTCCAGGTGGTTCTTCACCATTCCCAGGATTCCATCAAACCACACCCAGAATGTGAAGATTGTGTCAGGAACATTCTCCTGCAACACAGGAAGTTAGCATTAAAAACTGACTGGATTGTTCATAAGGCATTAAAGTAGTTTGTATGTGTATTGTACAGAAGCTAAATTCTCACCTTGCTAAACTTGGCCCATGAGATTTTGCATGCTTCATAACTTTCCTGTTTTCCTAATGTAACAACAAATATTAAACAACAATAATTCAACAACTGTACTCTGTAAATATACTTGGCAAAACACTTTCACATTGTGATGACAGCGTTATTGTGCTAGGTAATGTTGTTGAGGGTGGTGTTTGTACCAAAAAGTTTTTGTGCAAGCATGTCCAGCTGAGAAGAGTTTAGGCCTCGTTTGGTAGCAGACAGGAACTGCCAGCTCAACATTTCGCCAAAGTTAGACCAAGGGGCAACAGGACAATTTGCAAAAAACAGGACATTCTAAAATCAAGAAAAAAATAATACAATTACCATCTTGGTTTCTGACAAGGTTTGAGGACACCTCATTCTGACCTACAGATGATGTCTCACCTTTACGTTTTCACTCAACATATTGAACCAGAGGACAGAGGCCCAGGCGCTCTGCTGCTGGCTGGAGTTGGAGATGATGACCACAGGGAGAGACCAGGTCTATGGGAGGCAACAAGACAACAGACACTGGTTAAAGCCCAACTTAGCTTGTGTTTAAAATATATGCTGTAACGTAAACCCTTCCTTAAATGGATGATTATTTAAGAACATTTACATAAATGTAGTTTCTCTCACACACACACACACAACTGTAGGCCAAATGCACTATCAGCCAATGACAGAGCAGGTAATGAGAATATGACCCACCTCCAGAGACACAGAAAAGTCTGCCAGGTCAAACACAGTGTCAAAGTAGATCATATGCATCTCCTCTGTAACACTGAGAGACAACTGGGAAAGAAGAGGAAAATAGACTATAAAAACATACACACACAAGCCTAAACACACACATCTCTATACATGGCAAGTAATGAGAAAATATTTGGATACAAATGTGTTTTTGGTTTCCGAGTTGACAACTAAGATTAAGTAATTGAAACTCACATCAGTAATACCCTTGCCTCCTCCACCTGACTTCTGCTCCTTAAGAGTCTGCATACACACACAAACGCAGTTCAAAAAATGGATCAAACAACCTCTGGGCAAGCATAACTAACTGCAAACTTCTCTGGTCACCATTTATTGATGCCTGTTTGTATGTCACATACCAGATGTCTGAAGTCTGCCACCATGCCCCCATTCATGCTTTCAGCCATGTTCAAGGCTTTACTGCAGGTCCCCAGAACATTAAATCGTCTATAGCTGCAGGCACAACACAGAAGCAGAATGTGACCATTTTTGCATTTACAACAAAAAAAGGCTTTTTGTACAGGCTCTTCCTTATTATGACATTCACAGTTTTCTCTGTGACAACACACATTAGCCTCTCACAACATTCTTATGATTGTGTAAACAACTACTTACCCTTTAACCTGAGGGGCCTCCCTAATTGGAGAAAAGAGGATATACACAGTTCAGTATGATGACCACTAGAGGGAAACATAATCAATTCAGTAGTAAAGATTCCAACATACTTGTCCATGGACACTGTCACCTTCATGGCATGGTTCATCTCAGGAATCTTGACAAGAATTCTGCAGAATAAATTTTATTATAAAGTAAACCAGGTATGAAGTCATAAGAGACATATAGTGCACCTAAGGTAGGGTCCATAGCTGTAAAGCAACTTTAACTGAGGTACAGACCTGGTCTTGACAGAGAACTGGACATTAGTGCGCAGAACCAAGGGGCCTTTACCCTGCGGCATTGACGGCTGAGTCTCCACCACAAAAGAACTTAAAAATACATACACACCACACTATAAGGTTTGTATGTACAGTATGTAGTGGTAGTGTGTGTTTAGTATGTATGTATGTCGTGTGAGCATGTCTATGTGTGAAGTGAATACCTTTTGATGAGAGATGTGAGCAGGTCATCCACTCTAGTCTGCAACAAAGGTTTCTGAGCAATCAAAGGGTCGTTCAGGTAAGTCATCTTCCCCATCAACTCATCCAGCTTCTTGAGGAACTTTCGTACTTGGAATAGACAGGTCGTCTCTGCCGTGAACCTACACAGGGGTTAGAGGTCAAATACACTAAGTCACAGTGAGGTCACAGAACACAGCTGTCAGTAGGTGAGGAGTTTCCATGGATGTTGAAAATATACAAATCCAGAACATGGTGTTCTACTAATAGAAAACCCACTTCCTCAGTCCCCACTACAACACTATATGTGTGTTTGTGTGTGTGTGTGTGTGTGTGTGTGTGTGTGTAGGCCATCTGTCTGGGATGTGTGTACCATTTTTCCAGCTGCTCTAGGCTGGTGTCGTCTGGGGCTCCTATGCAGGCCCTCTGCTGCCTTAACTGCCACCCCTGCAGCTCATCGTTCACCAGGACATCAAGAACATCCTTAGCAACATCCAACAGCTCCCCCAGGCCTGCCAACATGTTCTGAGGGAGGGAAGAAAGGAGGCAGACATGTAGGAGGAGGGACAATAGGATACCGCACAGAGAGAAGAGGGTCAGGTTGACATTATACATGTATCTCCATAGAATTTCAATGACGTAGCATGGGATGGAAACATATTGATGGAATATGAGTCCTCTTTTACCTTTCTTGAGAAATCCAGCCTGTTAAGAAGATTCTGCAGCATCTTCTTATCCGCCTCAGCTGTACTAGCTGCATGAAAACAAACATTCGGTCTTTATTACCCATCCTGACACTGACACACCTACAACTGGAGCCCAAAACACCAGGCCACTTTGAGGGTCAAACACATTTGGGAAGAATTCAAGAGCCATTTGCTGCCAGGTCTACAACACCCAACATCAGTGGGCAACATCCCTAATGCTCTTGTGGCTGAATGGGCACAAATCCCCCTAGACACCCTCCAGAATCCTGTTGACAGCTGACTGCGCTCCCAGAAGAGTGACAACTGTTACAGCCGCAAAGGGGCCAACTCAACATAATATCCATGGTTTTGGAATGGGATGTCCAACAAAATCTTACAGGTGTCAGGTGTCCACGTATTTTTCACCATCGATGTGTGTGAGAGCTGACCTTCCATTGCGTGAGTCTGGAATTTGAAATCAAATTCATCTTGCTGTTCTTCCAGACATTTCACTGTGTGGTCCATGCACTGCATTTTAAGAAATTGAAAACATTCATATCATTAAATCGCTTATAAAGGGTTGTAAATGTTTGGATAAACACCACTACAGGAAATGGAATGTTAAAGTAAAATGTTATATGTGTTATTGTTTTATTCAAAAGTATCAATATAAACACTGGTTTTACTATGAAGGCAACTCACCTCTACTTTATTTCTGAGTATGTCCACCTTACGCTGCACATTCCTTTGGCTGTCAATCTCCATAGGGTTCTGGTGGACCTGGATCTGGCTCACCTGTGAAGAAGAGGATGATGATGAAGAGGAAGGTGGTGAGGAAGGAACGTAGATGTTGACATTTATAATAACAATTTTTCTGTCGTTAAAGATCTGAAAAGATCTTTCATAAGAAATGTTTTAATGCTATGAACAACCTGTTTATTCATGGCAGGCCAGTATGTATCTTACCTGCTCTGCCAGCTCAGCATTATCCAGAATCTCTTTCTCCTTGGCCATGAACCAGAGAATGACATTGGCCAGATTGCATGGATGTTCCTGATATCGCTGTGGACGAGAAGTGGACCAGGTGACATTAGCAATAATGTATATTTTGTATTTTTATCTTGTTTAGTTTTGTTCTAAACCAATGATAACTGCTTCTCCAGCTGCTCTGAATAACACAAATATACAACCCTCATCATTCTCTACAGACATTGGTTCTTAACAGGGAATTAGCAAAACGTTTATGAGCTGAGGGCAGTTCTGCCATGTCTACTGCTCTTCAAGACTTCCCAGGTGCACCTGGGCTCAGGGTGGAGCTGGCAGACAGACCTGGAAGTGGTGTTTATGGCGTCTGATGTTATGCTGCTGTAAGAAGTCGTCTTCCTGGACAAAGCGACTGTGCTGAATATCCAGTTCTTCCATCAGTACCTGGAACAACACCATGGCTCTGTCATAATCTTGGGATGCAGTCTCCCTATGAGAAAGAAATACTCAAGTTAACATTCTGTAAAATAATTAACTTCAATAGCCATTAGTGTCGTTAGCATGATTAGCCATAACAGCAGCGTTGTGTGCAGAAAAGAAAATGTGAATGCGAATCTAAAGGCATAAAATGCTGCCTCACCAATCCTGGGTCTCTATCCAGGAAGCCAGGTAATGTCGTAGGTCCATGGGAAGGTTGTCTCCATCATACAGGTCATCTACTTGCTTACGGTAGGCAGAGTCCAGCTTATTGAGCTTCGCCCACAGTGCCATTCTGGTCCGACGAGAGAGAGAAGCGAGATCTCGCTTTACAAATAAGAGTCTTTATCCAATGTCGCCAATAGCAAGGGAGGCTCATAAAATTAATAGAGAGACAATTTATATACTGTCATTTCCCAGCCAGGTCTGCGTTAGTGTACATAAGTAATTCTTCTTGCATTTAGCGTGCAATGTAAATGATCTCAAACTTCCACTCACCAGCTGTTGTTATTTTTATGTTTTTATAGTATCTTGCTCGTCAAACAAATTCGAGGCCGACTTCCGAAGAAAGTCCGTTTCACGCGAATGTTGTTCCCCCCTCCGAATGTAACAGCACTCTATCTACGTTCCATTGGCTAATAAAGTATTCCCTCCTCTCTGACATTAAACGTTTAATCAGAGCACGTCCTCTGGTTATCAATACGCCACTTCTGTCTGTCAGGTGGAGTCCGGACCCAGGTTTTCCGTTCAACTCCTTACAGCAAACGGATTGGTGAATCCTTGCACTGTCTAGTAAATCTGATTGGTCAAACGAATGCGTCAATCTATTTGCAGAGGGGGTGAGCATTGATGGAACAGCAAAATAGAAACCGAAGGCTCAAAGTACAAACTTTCCAAGAAATGACGTTGTGAAACTTAACTGATGTGACGTATGAAAACGAAAAGTACCACTTGTGGCGCTGGTTCTTAAAACAATTATTGTTTTTAAATACTTTTTTTAAATTTTATTTCACAATACATTGTATTCAACACCAAGAGACATGATAATCAAATACAGTTAACGTTAAATTGTAGCAGGTAAAACATTTGAACAGAATTTACTGTATTAGTCATAACATGGCAACTGAAAACACACGCCATTATTGCTGATCAATTACTTCTCTTTTGTAACCACCCACTAACAAACTATAAACAACACAGGTCACTATGGAAAATAATCATATTTTGTTGCACTTACACTGCCCAACAATAATCAAAAAACACAGATTTGAAGATGAAGATATTGGTTTAGGAATACATTCTAAAGTAGCCTACAAATAAACCTACATTTATAATGACTTCATGCAAAGATATTTTCAGGCCAAAGTCAGTTCCATGCAGACTAAAGAAAAACAAAAAATGGATGACAAAAATGTGCCAATAAATTGATACCTGCAAATACCCAGTGTTTATATTGCTTTACGAATATTGCTTGCTGAATATAATAAAATATATCATTACTAATATAAAGCATCCTATGAATATTCCTTATTGATAATAAAAAACAACATTGAAGTAATATTGAAACAATAGTCCCTGCTGTTTGAATTATGAGGTGGATAAGAGTAAGTCTGACCTGACCAGTAGAGGTGAGCGGGTGGGGATTGGGTTCGGGGGAGGACAGACAGAACAGAGAGGAGGGAAAGGGTCAGGGTCGGATTTTGAGGGGGGTTATTCAGGGTGTTTCTAAAGCCCCTTCATCCTTTAATCAGATCAAAGCCAGATTTGTTTCTGATTAATCCAACCCCTGCTATTTTTTTAAATGCGAACATAGCCCTTTTCCCATATGACTTTTGGCCAGTAGAACATAGATAGTAAAGGTGGATAAATCAGGATCAGATCTGCAGCTGCATGTTCTGGTCCTGGATTTATTGCATGGTGATGACTCCCTCCTCCCAGCTGTACTGGTTGACCATCAAGTCATCCTCCTCGTGCTTCATGGAGCTCAGTAGGTATTTGATCCCTGCCTTCACTCCCGTCTTTACTCCCGCTCCCAGGGCATAGCCTGCCACCCCTGCTGTGCCCCCCGTCACCGCCATGAGGGCATCGGTGCCCAAGTCTACAGCGCTCAGGATGGCTCTTTCTTTGGCTGTCTCGGAACAGTTGACAGAGGCATAGTAGACAGCTGTGCCTAAGTTGTAAAGGGTGCTTACAGCAGGGATCCACTCCACCACATTGTAAACACGTTGCTCCTGTTTGTCCACACAGTCCCTGTGGGAACTTCGCCTTGCACGCCGACCTGAGGAGGCAGATAGTGCCTCGCCTTCCTCGGAGCGACATTGTCGGATCCAGCTCTCTGAGTCAGGGTGCTCAGTCGGAACGACCCAGCTCCCTAGTTTCATCACAGCCTGGTAGTGCCCAGAGTCGAGGGCCCCACCACGGGACACACCAGCACACTGGGCCCCGAGGCTCTCACAGGCTCTTACAGCTACTTCCAGCGCCCCCACGGATCCCTCAACCATATACCCTAACAGCAAAGTACCGTTCACCTTGGTCCAGCCATAACACTGATTTACTTTCTTCCCCCACCAAGAGCTGCCTTGCCGCCTCCCAGCCTTGGCGAGCTGCTGGATATTAAACATCACTGCCTGGAGATGGCGTTCTGCCTGGACCTGTCCAACGGGTGAGGAAGGAGCGGGAGAGGCTCTGGGGCGGGGAACTCCCTTTTCCATTAGACTCTCTAATTCCAGCAGAAGCTGCTCTGTGTCCTCCACACCCAGCAGCTTATAGAGCCACAGCACCAGGGTGTGGGCCTCCCTTGGGCAGTCTGCCACCACTAGGACAGGCACCAGTGAGAGGCCAAGCAGCTCCCTGGGAAACAGGGCAGAGGATGGGTTGGAGGCTGACAGGAGTTCTTCACAGCTGGCGTTCCCCTGAATGTGGATGCGGCCCTGAAACTTTGCCCTGAAAGTGGCGAGTATGCGCTGGGCTGACTTGTCCTTGTCCTCCCACTGCACCCTATCCTCTGCATGGATTGCTTCTTCCTGCACCCCTTTTGAGAGATTAGGATGGATTTGGGAGTCCAGAAGAGACCGTTGGCTCTGTTTAGTGGTGTCCCCCTCCTCTAAGACAGGGGTGCTGGGCAGGGGACTGTTACTTAGCACTGGGGGAGGTGGCGCCCTGCAGAAAGCGTGCTGAGCCAGCAGGAGCTGCACCAGAATCAGCCACTTCATCTTATAGTGTAACATACTGCTCGATAGAGAGATTTGACACCATAAAACAACCACCTGGAAAGTACCACAGTAAAAATTGAATGGTAAGTCAAGACAAAAATATTCTTATTGTAGATAAGAATATTACATATTTAAAAATGTAAAAACAGCGTATTATTTCAAAATCAGGACCTTCATGGAAGGAGTAATGCTAGGACAATCTATTGTATTTTTCTATTACTGGCAGTAATTTTCCACTCTTTTCCTGCAAGATTACTCTTTCATTTCCGGTTTCGAGTAACGAGTATAATTTCTATGGCAAATTACGACTAAAGAGAAGTAAGATAGACAAAAATAACATTTGATTCATCATGGGATGTCATTCAAGTTTTTTAATTTACAGATTGACACATTTTTAAGATGCCATCCTTATCCAAAAATGTTATATATAATTAACTGTAAATGTTGCGTAAATTACTGATCATCAATACATACCTTAAGTTTTTGTATGGTGTGTTTCAAGCTAAGAAAAGTTGGAAAGAACTGTCACAGTCTTAACGCATGCACACAGAAATATGTTCTGTACTGGGCTTCAGAGGTCCAAAAACATTCCACAACTCTTCTATCTCTCTCTTTTCTCTCTTTTCTCTCTTTTCTCTCTTTTATCTCTCTCTCTCTCTCTCTCTCTCTCTCTCTCACTCTCTCTCTCTCTCTCTCTCTCTCTCTCTCTCTCTCTCTCTCTCTGTCTGTCTTACTCTCTCTGTCTTACTCTCTCTAACTCCCTGTTGACCTCGTTGCTCAACAGGGAGGACAAGGATGGAATATTGATTCACGTGGGGAAGGTCCATGTTTTTTCTAAAGCCTTTTTGTTTGCTCTCATGTAATCTCTCATCCTCTCTCTTTCTCGCTCTCTCTTCTACTATCTCTCTCTTTTTACCCTTGTGCAGTAGTGGTGGTCTTTGTTTTTGACCTAGATAGTTGGTCTAGTAGAAGACTTCCTTCTTGCCCCAAGCTGATTTGTATTATGGGTAAGATAAGTGTGGAGAGCCTGTGTGTGTTTTGGGAGGAATAACGTACTGAATCTCCTCGTTGACTTGCTCATAATAGGAAGATTAAAATGAATCAAAGAAAACATGACAAACCAGACAGTTCTGCTTGTTTTCAAAAACAGCCATGACTTTCTTCCTACAGTATGGTCACCTCTTACGTAACATCCCTGTTCATAGGAACAAGAATCCTTTGTAATAATAATAATGCTTTATTTATATAGCACATTTCATGCAAGAATTGTAGCTCAGTGTGCTTTACATAAAATCTATAAAAACGAACATAACATTGTGTCGAATGTTATTAAAATATGGAAGTCCTCTCTTTTCTCCAGAAATCAAATTCACCCTATCAAAGCAGTCCAAAAAAGGAAAAATAACTGTGCCTTGAGGAGGCTACCATAGTGTGTGTGTGCATGTGTCTGTGTGTTTTTTATTTTGACTCTATTTTGGAATTAGGGAAGAAGTGTTAAATACTGTGTCTGAAATAGATAAAAGATATAGACTGACCAAAAACAATATAACTCAGTATAGCTCACCATAATGGTTTCTCACTATCAATCTCACTTAAAAAAGGCAAATAAAAAGAGTTACACAACATGTTTGGGTCACTCTGGTCCTCTCGTCTGAAGTTGACTGCACTTTGAACAAAGCTTCTCCCCAATTGCTGTTCCCATAAGGATGACAACTGGTGTACAGTAAGATCAATCACGCAGAAACACAAGTTTTGGATTAAATGTTATTACAAAATATGAATATGATGTAATTGCTGTACCATTTACAAACACCAAAAGGCGCCATTTCACCGTGAGTGATTTGGAAGGAGTACAGTGAACTACAGAGCGGTTTTGTTTGTTGAGCCAAATATCCAGCAGAGATTTGACCCCTGAGTACGTGGGGGTTTGGCAGATACTCCTACTCAGCAGCTGAGACAATAAAGGCCCTGACACACCGATCAACACTTCCAAGCAGTAACTGTATGTCGTATCATCTGTCACTTTGACACTGGTGTTTGACCCCCTAATGCCATTGTGAAGTAAAAAATGTAATGACTTTTGTAATCCCACTGTGGAGAATTGCAAAAATGTCATAGATATTTAACCTTTTTTGGTCCCTGAGCAGGGTTTGGCAGTTGGTGTGTTCGATTAATGTCATGGGTGTATTTCCAACACTAAAGAAAACTCCCATACATAAAGTGTGTAATACTAATCCATAGCAAATGTGCTACCTCTAGACTAGATCTACTGTAGCCCCTTGAAAGCAATCCAGGGCATAAAGAAGAGTCTGATCCATCCATCATCATCTGCATATCTGGGGCTGGCAGCAGGCTAAGCAGGGTATCCCAGACACTCCTCTCCCAAACAACGCTTTTAAGGGAATCCCAAACTGTTTCCAGGCCAGATTAAATAAATAATCCTTCCAGCGAGTTCCGGGTCAACCCTGGGTGCTCCTCTCAGTTGGACTTGCCCAGAAAAGTACTTGCCCTTCTTGGAGTCTCTGGGTGGCGTCCTGGAGGGGTTCCATCCGGGGACTTTATTTTTCTGCTGGGAGACTTCAATGCTCACCTGGGGTATGATGGAGAAACCTAGAAAGGGGTAATTGGGGGGAAATCATTTGCCTTATCTGAACTCGAGGAGGATGATTTTTTTTTTCAAATGTGGATCTATATTGCCACAGAGAATGCAATTGTTCATAGTCAACAGCCTGGCATGCTAGTTCCTGACTGAATTTAGTGCCAGGCTACATTACCTATGAGTATACGTAAGATGCAACAGATCTTTCTCATCCACATTTAACATTCTCAGCGAGAATATTTCTGAAGTAGTAGAATGATATCCATGAGTCTTTCCACTCAGTTGATAGAAAAATCCCGGCTATGAGGTAACTTCTAACATTGACCATTATGGGCTGCAGCCTACCCTGTTATTGAATAACAATGTAGCCGGAGTGAAGGTGTGCAGTGCTACAGCATTATCATCCAAAGCAGTATACAAAAAGTGCATGTTGTAAGGGCAGCATATAATGAAGGACCACAAAGGCACAGTATTTCAGTGATTGTCTGTATTTCTACAAGACAGTGCAAAAACGACATCATTTCAACTGGGGATTGAAATGATTATTTTGATGATAGGACAGTGCACAATAACAACACTAATGTGTGATTGATTCATTATCCCACGCAGCATACAGACACATACACACGGAATGTTTGAACAAACATTGCATGTTGCATGTTGCATGAAGTTGTCTTTTGACTGATGACAAAATCATTTGTCTATTTAGTTACTTCCTGAGGACTAAAACAATTTAGAGAGACAAAATGAGAAGTATGAATCATCTGTCATCTGTGACTAAATAAATCCCTACCTCTCCCCAAACATTCACACACTTACAGTCATACTCCCTCTCCCACTCACACATGCGCACACAAATACGCACATATACAGCACACATGCACAAGGTAATGACAGTGTAAAACAAAATGATTTCCCCTGTGAAGGCTGTCTCTCCCTGAGGCCAAAGTTGATGCCTGATTCGGGAAAATGGCCAGCTTTTCGAAGTAGGGGACTGAGATAAGATGCTCATTCTGGTCACAATATTGCAGCTCATTATTACACTCATTATCAGCTTCTTGTGCATTCCATTAACCTCTTTCAACCAACCAAGTGTAATGGTAATAATATTCTATACATCTATAGAATTACAAGACACAGACACCTGCACAACTCTGTCTCCTATTATTCATCATCAGGGTGACATGGCCAGAGATGCCAGTAGTTTAAGGTGTCGTGTCCTGGTGATTTATTCCACATGAAAGAGAACTAATAAAGTAAACTAAGATGAGGATCTCTGTGGATCATGCACACTAACAAGAAAACAATCACACACATTCATAACACTAACACAAATCAATTTACTTAGACTTGCTCTTCCTCACACACACAGAAGGAGAGAAGTGAAAAACCATTCAACATAAATGAATCCATTGTGAGAGTATACTGTATGCATGTGCTTGTATCCATAATTTGTATTCAGTAAATGGAAGGACTAGCAAACAATATACATGTAATGATCATTTCTGGAAACTATCTTAGCCCTAATGGGTAAATGTATTAAAACTAATATACTCCAAGACATTAAGTTGTAATTTTGTTAGGGGAGAAAAAAAGGTGATTATGGATAGTTCTTGTCAGCTGAGTAAAGGCGGTGAGAGTAGACTGGTCATCCATCCTGTGAGTGTGTGGGAGTATTTCTGCTCCAAGTTACGTCTGACATCCTGGTGTTGACAAGAAAAATACACAAGAGCCAGCCCAGTCCACAGGAAGTCAGATCAAGCCACTGCATGGACGAACAAGAAAAAAAAAGCCTACACTTGCTCAAAGATCTCTCATTTCTTACTGAGAAAGGGAATATTTGCTGTTTGCCTTTGTTCCCTCTAGTTTGTCTCTCACACATCTCACACACACTCACACTGGTCTCATAGACCAGCATCCCTTCTGTTGTCCCCTTTGAGAAAAACTCAACCAGTTGTCAAACTGTTGATATTCTTGAATAGTGAATCACTTAGAGTGCATCTCCAACTAAATGTTTGTACACTTCCAGTAGATTATTCCTGTTGTGTCGGGACACATTGTACAATCTCAGCTTTGAACAATCATAATGAGTCCCCCATCTTGCATGTCTATCAGACTTCAAAAAGTATTGAGAGGATTCCTGGTAGAGGTCATTTTAGCACCATTGAAGGCAGCCGCTGAAGTAATAAAAGTGTCTAATTATATTTTGTATTGGACCTAAGTGACTGTTACATAAATACTTACAGTCCAATAAACCTCAGACGATTGTCTTGCCTCTCAGATACATTTGAAAGACAACTTTGATACATGGTCAGTAAACGACTAGGAAAAGGGAGACATGGTATAGATTACTACATGAGATCGTTTTTATTTATGCCTTTGCCCTAATACATACACTGAACATTGTCCTATCTGCCAAATTATCTAAAAAAACCCCACCTCTGTAAGTCAGCATAAAGAGGAAACATGTTGAACACAAACACACGCACACACACACACACACACACTATTCATCTTGTCATGTCATGGTCACCTTGCCATTCACACTCTTGTATGTGAGGATTGCAAGATAAGATATTGTAAGATAATAATGTCTTCATGATAATATAATAATACACTGGTATTTTTCATATAAATATATGTTCTCAATTTCACAGCATGCTGCCAATCTTCGACTGAACATAATGAGACAGCCAAATTGAACTATTTAAAGGCGCTTTCACTTATTCATCTGATAACACCGCGCTTTATCCATATATTTCAACTCTTGTGTGATCACACCATCATCAATAATGGGGATCGCCTAAGTGAAACATTTTTCTACGTATTATACGATATGATTAAACAAAGATGAGAGACTCACATCAGCTTCCAACTGATATCTACTACCGGTGCTCAATTCCGAAAGTATGCATAACTTGCATTTACGATTCGATATATTATTTAAAGCAGTTTGATAAGAGGATAGAGGGAGAGAAGATGCGCGCAGGCGTTGGAGAGGTTGAGTCACGTGTATTTTATACGAGCCTATAAAAAAATTGGGGGTATATTAAAGGAGTGTTTGGGGTCGACGTTGTCAGTGAACAGTTTTCCATAGATAAAGACTCACTGGACAAGGTGGTCACGCAGTGGACCTTTTCTCATCATCGATGCAATATTAATCAATAACAACAGGTAAATTAAACATAATTAATGTGAATTTTCTTCATTTAAATAACCGATACATTAAATAAATGTATCTTAGTTATCTATATGTATATAATGTGCTCGACTCTTGATGGGAGATGTTTTATATGCCCCTCACAGTTATGGCTGGACAGGTGCTTATGGTTCAGACTGAAAACTTTTGAGCAATAAAAAATCATGACAATTACTCCGAATATCATGATGACTGCATGATGCCGGTAAATCAATAATGGTAGACTAAATTACAATTTCGCTCAATATTGATTTACATTCTCGGTTTCAGAAAGTTAAGCTGCTAGATCACGTGAAATAAACAGGAATGTTTGGAAATTGTTGGGCGCTGGCATTAGTGTCATTCCTGATGGTCCTTGCCTCCGGGCCGACGGTGTCCTGGTGTCAGGAGGTATGGCTAACATATCTACAGTTTGTTCAAATTCAGTTCACGGGTTAGCTAGTCAAAATATTTAAATGCAGGTGCACAGAAAAATTTAGCCCACTTTGTATTTTTACATAATACCTGAAGATGTAGCCTATGTGTTGAGTCTATTTGATTTTTTGTTTTGTTTTATTCTTTCCCAGCTCTCGCAGAACAGCCCAACCTTCCTCAACAGGGAGCTCACAAATCTAAAAAGGTTCAGTGACATAGACTATGACAGCTTTGTAGGACTGATGGGCAGGAGATATGCAGGTGAGTATTTTTGTTGTTGTTGAGATAGTCCTGTTAGTCTGTCTGTCTGCTGATGCTTTTTTTATAATATAGTCTTCATCATTAAAATGAGCTTAACCTCAATAATAAAGCATTGGGCACACAGAAAATTGCAATGTTTTAAGAAGCGAATCTGAATCAACCTGAACCGAACAATCAAATTAACATTTAACATAATCTATTACACAATTTTTTATTTTATTTTTTAAATACAATTGTCTTCTGTAGGAGACATGCATGATGTCTTTGTTGGTCTGTTCGGGCGCAGGAGTCCTGAGACAGGTGAGTTGGAGATATTCTGAACATAGTTTGCCCTCTACTGGCACAAAGTGTAATTAGTCAAAGTTCACTGGCCTGCAGCCTCCCGCCTCATGGCCTCATGCCCTCATGCCCTCCCGTCTCAGGGCATGAGACGGGAGGCTGCAGGCTGCAGCCATACCCATCTCAGTCAACTGGGCTTTAACCCAAAACGTGGTGAAATGTAACGTATTTGACCGTTGTATCTTTTTAGTTCCTCGGCCATTGCAGAATGTCGGATATCCGCAGCCAGCAGGAGGCTTTTTCATCCATAAAGGGAGATTAAGGTAAAAAGACAATCCATAAACACATAATATAGGCTATTGTCAACCTGCCATCTCCATGCCCATAAAAAAAACACAGTATTTTAATTACAGATTATTATATAATCCTTTATTTGTCCCGTAGTGGGAAAATTGCAGTTTGCAACAGCAGCAGGGTACAGTACAGCACTCAGAATAAAATGTATTTGTTCTCTCTCTGCTTAGGTTACAACGCAACGCATAGGAAGGATCCTATTTCCCCACCTTTAACTGCAGCTCTGCTATAAGCAACCAGTGATATACAGTTGATTCATTCTATGTTGCACTTCAAGGCTTTTTACCCATGCAAATGTACCCTCATTTGTAGTGTACCAATGAGTGATTTCAAGATGATGTATTAACTAAATGTGTTCCATTGAATTTGTGTGTGAGAATATGCCTTTGGCAACTTTAGGGACCAGTACTACATGGAAATGACCCAGTTGATCAGTTCGCACTACCCCCGTTAAGGAGGGGGTGCGAGCCGTGGGTGCGAGCAAGGGGCACTAACACAATGTTACCGTTTCAGAAGGGGCATGTATTAGCCATGGCAAACAAAACAGTTGTGAGAAGGGGCTGGATGGGACCAAAACAACGAAAAGAAAATACAGCAAAGCCAGCATCCCCTTACCTGGCCAATACTTAATGGCGTTCGAGCAGAACGCCAAGATACAGGGTGAGGTTCACTCAGATCTAACCTGGAGCCTGTTCCATAAAGGCCGCTCAAAAAAGCTACACTTAAAGTCCTAAACCAGACCAAAAAAATGACACGCCATGATTGACGTCGTGAACGATAGGCTAAGTAGGTCGAGGACCTTTATTGACCTTCGTTGATAAAAAAACAAGAGACTTTTTTGACATCGTTTAAAATAAATAGCCTACTATTAATCAAAACATTACCCAGTAGCCTAACTTTTTAACATGGGTTTTGTGTCGGGGAGATGGCGGATTTAGGTTCGTTTTGCAATTGTAGGCTACTGTTAACAATTATATTGCTATGATAATTATACTCGGATCATTTAGATTGAGATGCCTAAACATTTGAAATCACAAACTACATCCGTACATTTAGCTAACGGCTATGGTGCGTAGCCTATCAAAGCATTGTTCAGCATTAGGCTAAATGTTGTAGCCTATGTAGGCTATTACGTTGATTTTCTATCAATGTTGAACATATTGAACTGATAATAAGAAAATGAGAATATACGTGGTAAATCATCGTCTTCCCGTTGGATCAGTGTTACAGGAACCTCTGGTTAAGCACCAAGTAACGCTAAGCCTGACAGTTAGTCTGACCCTGACCAGACTAGTTTTGCAGCCTAAGTTGCCATAGTAACCTAGTTGGAACTACGTTGAGCTAGATTTATGGAACCGAATGAACAAGAAATGAGTCCGACTAACTGACATAAGTCTGGCTTATTCGGTAAACTCGCTTTATGGAACAGGCCTCTGGTCTCTCTGGTTTCCACAATGTTGCAAAACAAAACCCTCACACACAGAGAGCAACTAAACACACAAAGAGAGACCTCATACAAAACAAACAGTAGCACAGATATAAAGCTGAAGGGATGATGGGATTGGATGATGGGAACAGGAACAAGCTGAATTTGATACCCGGATGGAGGAGTCAGGGATGAGTGGCAATGAGGGTCATTGGTGCCATCTGTACAGAAGACACACAGAGATCAAACAAACACATGACAGGACTGGGGGACGTAACACAGTGAAGTGGATCAATGTGTTCTTGGTTGGAGGGATGGTAAATGCATTATTTGTGCAATATTCTGTAGTTTACAGTACTACCCTTAATCAGATCAGGATCAATATGAAAATGCTATGACAAAAGTTATGGGTGACATTTCTGTTGACAAAAAAGGATACAAATGTTTAATTGTACAGTAAAATATTTATTTATTATGTTCATTAAATTACTTTTATTGATTTAACAGAAACAGTCTACCTTGATCATACATTTGGCTGTTAACTACCCCTGTGCTCAACTTGTCAGGAAATAATAACGTAGGCATCAATTTCAGAAGCCCAAGACGTAATGAGTAACTGTGAAATGTCATAATTACGCCTCACACGATTAAAAACTGGTGACTGATCATACACAATTTAATTAAAGTTAGTCTGTAAAAAGCTAGTCTGCTAACAAATTGGTGCAGACTACAATGTGTTATAAGACATTCCACTGCCAATCACTGGCAGATAAACCGTTGCTTGTGTACTTACAATAGTATCCTAAACATACAATGTAAACATTTGCAAAAGACACACAAGGCATTTTATTTGACATAAGTCCCGTTTGACTTGAAGATAGAGGTAAAGTATATGGGAGAGGAATGGAGGGATATAACATTGTCATATAATGCATACAGTACATTTATTTACGTCAAATGAATCTGTGACATCAACCTTTACCATCCCCTACTAGACACAAATTTAAGAATATATCCAAATAATAATCAAAAAAAACATTAATCCAGTTTTGGTTTTAAAGCAGTACATAAAGTAATTTAGGGGATTACATTTGGTTAAAACTTAGTGGTGATAATAAATTCAACGAGCATGTTGCAATAAAAGTATTCCATAATACCTAGCTTTATAAATGTTAGTACACGACTGTTGATGTAGTATGTAGTATTTTGTGCAATACCAGTTTAAGACAGTTTCAACTTGGACTTGAGCATTTTTTTATGCCGTTTATAGGCCTATTACTTTATAACTTTGCAGCAACATATTACAAAGCATACAGTAGGTAACTTTGGTAGTATGCATCTTTATGCATGTTGTTTTACCATCACCACTAAACATAACATATGCATAAATTAGTATGCATTTAAACAGAAACATAAGATTAAAACATCACTTGAATCTGGAAAAACGCATTAGATGATTCAACACATGAATAAAACTAGAAAATGACTTTTGAAGGCTAGAGATTGTTTGTCATGCATAACCTCACAAAGCAGTCCAAATGTGACTCTTGTGGCCCAAATACTTCAAAGGTCTTCATGCTGTCAGTCTGAACAAGATGCCACCTATATGAATATAATCAAATCATTGTTCATCCTCAAACTGTCACAGTGCAAAGTCAAATGTGCAGCAGAACCATGCCATACAATCAATTCACAAGGCACAAGCCAAAACTCTTAAATCAGAAAATCTCAGGTGAGAGACACTCTCACACCTTTTCAACAGCTGTAGGGCTTACATAGCTAAAGAGAATGCACGTCTTTGGGGTTGAAATGCAAGTCCAGTTTAGTAAATTCTCCCAACAGGTTATGTGAATGCACCCACACAGAAAGGAGTGGTTTAACAGGTTGTTACATCCTCAAAAAGCCAATACATGTCCTGGTGAACTCTAAAGGTGCTTATGTTTTCATTCAAATAAAGTGTCTCATGACAGTGGTTAAAAAAAAAGTTTACAAAAAAATTAAGTCGGAAACTGACATTTTGGGAAATTCTGGTTGTCATTTTGACATTTTGTTGCAAACTCTGACTTTTGGTCTTCAAGTAGCAAAAGTGACTGTTGAATTCAGCTGTCAGCAGCTGTCTCAGGTACACTGCACGTTTTGTTCCTTGTAAAAATGGGACTGGAAAGAAAGCACTGGATTTAGGGTTGTCGTTGCTCTTTTTGAAGTTTAATAAATATCAAATGCTTAGCACTATTTACATATCAACCAAGTTCAATGGGATTCCACAACCCCATACACAATATAAATTATTGATTATTCCTTCCATACCAGAATACGTCAAGGCCGCACCTACACTTGCGCACAAATATTTGAAATCTCTCCCATGCAGTATCCATTACATAATACGCATGACAAAAGGCTGCTATGTCGTTACATCTTTTGGGGCATCAGGAAGGGCATTTGCCACAGCAGCAGGAAGCACACCCGCTTGTTTCATGTCTGTCAGGTCGTGCCCCCCTTTTCTTTCCTTCTCTGGAGAGGGCAGATCTTTGGAGTCTCTGACCTCTGCACCCTCCCAGATTCCTTCAGAGCCCTGCGTCCTGTATCCCAGTGGGGCTGGGGGCTGGTAGCGGTATCTGTAGCCAAAAGCTCGGAGGTGGTAGATATAGTACTCCATCAAGTACATGAGAGATGGATCCACATAGTGGAAAGACACCGAAAGATCCGAGCAGCAATTGGGGCCCTGTAAGGGAGCACAAATTAACACTGAAAACAAGAAAAGTCACCCAAAACAATGGATAACTACAGTCAATTTTGCAAACTTTGTGAATTTCTTTTAAATTTTCCCTACGGGCTTTCCAGCAAGTTTAACTGGTTTAACAACCAATCCTTTAACAGACCAATAATGAGCAGCCTTCAAAGATTCCATTATGTACCAAGTAAATATTTCTACTGAAAACAAGCCAACCCCAAACTCCTGCATTGCCAGTACTTGCCTCTGAGATGGGGTAGTAGCAGTAGCTCCAGTACCAGAAGCTCTTAGGGAACTTGGCGGTGAGATGCTGCTCAGGGATGAAGGGGTGAAAGGTTTCCCTTAGGATAGTGTCTCTGGAATCCCCTGCCTGTACCCCCACCTTCTCCATACACTGCCCCATGGCAAGGTCCTCCACTGGAGTGGTGTGAGTGCAAACCTTATCTCTGAAGCCCCCTACAAACCGCTTCAGGGCCTCTTTGCTCAGCACGTAGCCTGCGCCACCGCTCATATAGCCCTGCTTGGTGTAGGGCTTGAACCTGCGACCAAAGTAAACCGGTTCCTCAGGCGTGTGGTTGGCCAGCACCCAACGAAGGTTGTCCACAATTACGTAAGTGTCGTCATCAGCCTTGAGGAACCAGTCTGCCTCGTGGGCATGGTGCTCGTAGGCATAATGGAAGGCGCGAATGGTTTTCCAGTAGAGCTGGTCACGGCCCTCCTGAGTACCCAGCCCCACTGTGGGAAAGTCAGGATCGTCTACTGAGCTCATGAAAACCACAACGTTACAGTGGCGGCTCCAGGTGGCCTTGACATGGCGAGCTTTCGTCTGCAGGTTTTTTGGTCCAGTCATCACCCAGCACAAGATGCGGACCTTCTGGTACAGCTCGTCTGCCACGCGGCTGTCCTCACCTGACAAGTTATGACATTCATACAACATAAATATGTTTTTTACTTTTCACCTACTCCAGACAATTTAACTTTAACTCTTGTTTTACAACACAATTTTACATTCACATTGTGATGGTGGTAATATATAAGGTAACCAAAATGGGACACACTTAAACAAAGGTCACCTTTTTACTATTGTACCAGAATGATAAGAGAAGAAAGTACCCTAATCTGCCTACACGAATGTTAACAACAGTAATAACAACCGTCAGAGTATGACAATGTCAATAATGATAAAGGCAGCACATATGAATAAATAGATTTGGCAATGACGGCCAGTCTAGATAGAAATTGAACTGTAACTACCTTTGTGGTGAGGGTGATTTAGGTTGAACAGAGCCGATCTTTCCTTCTTCCAGTTTTTTCTCTCCTCGTCCAAAGCATGCTGCTCTCCTGCAATCTTCTCAAGTCCATCGGGTTGACGTGTCTGAAAACTCGTTTCGAACCACACCTGGCGCAGGAACACATAGAGCGTGCAGGTTCCCACCAGAAAGCCCAAATAGAAGGAGCACCTTGAGCTCAGGGCCTTCATGCTGAACTCAACGAGTCTCACTCAAATTCTCTAAGAAAGCTGAGGAAGAAGTAACAAGGGCTCCTAGTTAGCAAGGAACTGAAAATTGGCGGAGAGCTTGAGCTAGCTTGTTAACTAACACACGAACAAGCTTGGTCTACGTGATCGTAAGGAGGAGTCAGCAGATATGCAATGAAGCTGACTTAAGATTTCAAAACAACTTATTCAGTCATTATCTAAGGTAGTTGCCAAGATCAAATAGAATTGTATTAGGGGGATAATGGACGGTAGGCTGTTTCTTCCAATTTGGGTTGCTTAGTTTTCATATTTGCTGGACAAGGCTAAGCTAGCTTTCTGTCGGCTATTTATCAGCGTCAAACACGAAATTGAGCTAATATGTATCAATTAAACTTTCTAATTTTTAAATGAACAAGTTAAGAAAGGAAATTCTTTCATGGGAAGCCAGTAGTATTAGTTTAGTGGTCACTTACCCGGCACTATCTGAACTCCATTTTCGACTTGTCATGGGAAAAGTTACTCTCAGCTGTGACACAGTGGGGTTTGACACATGATTAAAATCTAAAATGCAGCTTACTTGTTAGCTACTGTACCATGTTTACAAAAATACAGCAAGTGAAATGATTGTATTTGCTAAATGATCAAAAACAGTACGACAGTGAGCGTGAGCTAGTCAAACCCTACTAAACATATCGTAGCCGTGGTGGTACTAACCGTAAAACCATGATAATTTAGCAAGCTACTCAGGTTACTGTTCTAGCTAGCTCTAGCAACTACAAGGCTAGCAAGTACTAGCACTAGCACCCAGTCAGCGTACGTAGACTAGCTCAAGTCAAAGAAGCAGTATTCAAATCACAATGGCCCAGCCAGCTTGATTACGGCTAATTTGGTTATTCAGCTGTTTGAAACTAACGCGCATATTATCCCATATTCAATCAAACTCGGCGATTGCTGCAAAAATGTGAAGTAGTTAGACTAGCTAGCTGCGAGACACGGCAGTATTCCCGGAAATGCTTTTGATTGGTTATTTCATTTCAGCGTAGTTGCTGAGCTTGACTGGTTAGTGCTACCTCCTAACGCCAGAAACCCGAAATCCAATCCACATGTAATCATACCCCCTTCCTTAATTTATGTCCGTATTGATTGACCATGAGTAAATATTCTACAAACTTTCTGGAAAATACTTAGCATGCGTAGGAGCTTTCCTGACACGTAGCCTACACAAGTTGGAATGTAAAGATGAATTCTACAGTACACCCACACATTGTAATGCCACGATGCAACAAATAGCATTACATTTCATGTAAAATGCCTTGTCAATGTGTGGTCTTTTTTTAAATAAGGGCCATAAAAAGACAACCCTTTAAGGCAGCTTGTCACAATGTGACTGGTTCTCCATGCACTGTTCTTTTAAATCAAGTCCTTGAGGATGCCAGGGCTTATGGAAAAGTTTTAGGTTCATACTGCAAGTGGTAGTTGATTTAACAAAAAATATAAGTCTGAACCCTCAAGGAAGCATTTTTACACTGACCTGAAATCGTTCTTAACTTGTTAAAGTACGATAGTACACATCGTTATGAAACTACATTTATTCACAAACCATACTTTTTATAGGCCCTTATCATAAACCTGCAAGGTAGCCTAATTTTGACAAAACTAAAACATATTTGATAAATGAATATATGGGTTGATTTGAGATTGACATTGCTTTCAGTCTTCAGCCAATAATGTGATCAGGACAAACACATTTTTAATGAATAAATTCGAATTTACCAGAGACATTAACTTTTAAAGTGCTACAGTATAAAATGCATAATAATTCACATTGTCACATATATTTACAATAATCAAATTATTTTGAGGAAAGTAAGTTTTACAAAAATCACGATTTTATTAAAAATGGTGGTTTAAGCTTTAAACCACATGCAATTCTTCTCAATTCATTTATTTACATACCAACCTTACTTTCTAAAGCCTAAAGAATGGGGTGTTATTGTGCACACAACTCTCCTTGTGTTAACAAACTCATGTTTGTTTAGCCATTGGCAAATATGGCTTTCCTAAAGACACCCCTTAACAAAGCAATTTCCTTATTAGAGGAGAGAAACTGCCGTTTAACAGCAACACAAGGTGCTGTTAACTTTCTGTGTAATGGTGGTAAGATTCAGTCTTTTCACAGGTGTACTGTGATATACTGTTGTATAGTGTCCAGTCCAAAATGCTATCCACCCTATCTCAAATAAATTGATTGTATAAACCATGAATATAAGGAACTTTTTGCCAACATGATGATGTGACTAACTCTACCTTAGCTGAGACATTTGGATGTCATTGTGCAAGGTACAATTGATGCCTGAACAAGACAGAACACAGTTTTAATGAGGAAGCAGGTGTATTTGTGGTCACCGAGTAACTGGTGAAGCTGGTCATTGCTTAACAGTGTGTTCAGCTTGGAAGGGAAAAAAAACTATAACATCCCAGCAGCCTCCATGGTGTTGGGTTTCCACGGCAACTGATAAGGGCATCAAGAGCTCAAAGGTCAAGATCCTCCGAGTCGGAAGTGGTTGTAGACTGGGAGTCCTCCTGTGACTCTCCCCACACAAAGCGGTAGTTGTTCTCTAGCTCCTGCTGCCTCTTTTGCTCCTTGTAAACCTCTTCTGTGCCTCCTGTCTGGGGACACAAGCAGGACAATTAGATGGCTATTGTGGAAGAAAGTGTTTTCCGTCTCCCCTAAAACGGTTTGACTATCAGTTTAGGTTCTAAGTTTACAAGTAGTCGACAACCAGCTGATTGGAGAGTTTAATGAACACCTTGACGTAAAAATGACCAGTTCAGACACAGTGGAACTACTGTAGCAAAGTCTCTCTGAGGCATGAGTCAGAGGACAGAATTTGTAGTAAAAAAGGAAAACAAAGATAACATTCACGATATAGATTAGGATATAGATTATAGATTAGGAACACATCAATATGAATTAGAGAAAATAATTAAGAAAATAATATTACATATTACATGAACAGATAAGGCAATAGCTGATCAACTGATTGTGATTAACATATTGAGCACATAAGAAATCCCAGATTTCCTCCACAAATATCCATTAAAGTTGGTATATTTTATGGGTCAACTGTAATTAGTGTTTTTTTGGAATATCATTTGTGATACAACTGTTCAAATTACCAGTAAATTGATAAGTAGCTCCCTGAAGGACTTTGTATCTTCTTCGGTCAACCACTGTTCCCCAGTCTCTTCTGCATTCTTTCGTGTTAAGATCTTTACCTCAATTTTACCTAGAAGAAAAACAACTAGACTAGTCAGATTAAATGGTCTCTCACACCAATGCAACCGACAAAGATAAAGAGAATATAATTTTGCTTTCAGGCATGATAGTGACTATCAATTCACACAACCCCTTTCAAAATGTTAATGGAGATCAACAAAGAAAATGAAATGAGGAAAACAGGACCTGGAATGCACATGTACAGTTGGACAACCTGTAAATATAAAGTACATAAAATAGACAAGTGCATCTCAGCTCAAACTCCCCTAAATGTGTTACATAGAACAAACCCATTGTGAAACCGAAATGAATGCAATATACATAACCCGACTACCACAGAGCCGTTCCATTTACTTTACCTTCCTACATTCTCATACACAGAGCGGAATAATTTTCCAGGCTAAAAAGCAGTATATTGTCTGAGATGTGACCCCCCCCTCCTCCTCCTCTCTGGGGAAAGTAACCTAACTAGGATTAAAAGATTAGAGGAAAGGAGCGATATGAGTTTATAACTGAAGACATCAGATGGAAGAGAGAGACAGGCCGTGTTTCCCGGGCACCCCCCTTCCTACCTTCGGCCTTCAGTCCTGCTTTCTCTAGCTGCTCTTTAACCACGTCCTTTATGTGCTGCCACTGGGGGTCTCCTTCTCCCATCTCCTGCACTCTGACCTCCCCATCAGGGCTGCTGCCCGTCTTATACTTAGTTATTTTGATCTTAACATGGTCGTCAGCTGCTTGCTCTGGGGTGACGAGACAAAAGAGGGACAAACAACACCTCAAAATCTCATGTGTGGGGCGACAGGATGCAGGGGCTGGAGCCAAGGGTGTGGTGTTCATTGTCTGAAGTAATCAAATAAGCCTACTACAAAAATAACTACAGGTGACAAGTGTGACATGAACGAAATACTGGATCCAAACGAAGCTGTCCTTTTCTACTGTCCCATTTAGCCTCCTGTGAGCACAGCTCAAGTCAGGTATCTACATAAAAATGAAGACCCACAGTATGTAGATGTAACAATGAATATGGATAATACACATGGATTCAGTGGTATGCACTCAAGAAAGAAAGCTCCAGAGAAGCTCCTGGAAGGCAGAGAGAGATGTCCAGTTACCTGGCTGGTGTGGGGCCAGGCTGGGGCTGCCCCTAGCTGGGTCGTTGGCTCTCTGGCCCCCCTCGGTCTGGGACTCAGTTTCTAGACTCTCTTTGTCCTCCAACCGGTCCAGCAGCTTGTCAAGGGTAGTCTCCAGCGTCTGAGTGGCCTGTGTTCGGTCAAACTCCCCTTTAAGTCCCTCAGTCTCTAGCTCTTGCTGAGCCTGAAAAAAATGTCAATAAGGTTAAAGCTCGATCAATAAATCAACAAGAGCCATCAAGTCTGAAAAGCTTACATAAATACAAATATTGCTAGTGAATACTGAACACAAGCGGTTTAGATCCATTTCATAATTTACCTCATGTACTTAATGAGATTTAGCCATACGATAGATAGAATGAACCATAACGGGAGAACAATGGAAAATAAGAATATCTAATCTGATTTAATTCACATCTCATTTCCTTTTTTTGCACCTCATCTATGATGTTGTCAAACTGCTTTTGCATTTCCTCCTTGATCTCTTCAATTTTAGCTGTGGGCATTGAAAGGTCAGCAATCTCCTCATCAAACTCTTGTAGAAGATGGCCATCCTCCTCCTCCTCACCCTGCCTCTCTTTCTCCTCAGTCATCCTATGTGACTCTGCTGTTTTGGCTTGATTTTGTGCTTTCTGTAAAGAAAGTTAGAGAATAGTTATTTACTTTGTATAGATATTTTTGTAAGGATTTCCTGCTTTATTTGGACAGAGATAGTAAAGTGTGACAAATGTCACCTGGGCCCCTGTGGTAAGACTTCAGTCTACATGGTATATGCACTTGACAGATGAACCACTGGGGCATCAATTGGTTAATAGTTGTAGTTTAACTGATTCCATATACAGATTACAGACCTTTCGGTTGCTCTCTTTGAGATGCTGGACAAACTTCATTAGGTCTGCTGGGTCAGTGATGATTTTAAAGTTGAATTTTTCATCAACAAAACCTGTTATAAATACATTTGAAAATAAAAAAATAAAATAAGTGCAAATGTACTAAGAAGCAAGAGGTGTATGAGAGTGCCAAATGGCAGTGTGACACTTCACCTTCATCTATGACTTCATTGTCAACCAGGCCCCTATTCTCAGAATCCTCAGCAGGCTGTGAAAACAGATAAACAGTTAGCGCCATCTTGTGGGCTTTCGGACACATGGTTAAAATGAACCTTTGACACTAATGTGAAAGGTGAAATAATGGGATGTGTCAAGCAACTACTAAAACGACAGTAAGCAGTTGAGCAGGGTTGACCTAAAAGTCCCCAGGTACCTTTTGGGTGTTAGTTGCCTTGGCACCCCGTGGCTTGGCCACACCCTCCCAAAAATCAGAGTCCTCTGGCTCTTCAGGTGCAGCATCAGAGTTTACAGTGTCTGTGCCTACAGGGGTATAGACAACGATCACATCAGAGTTTACAGTGTCTGTGCCTACAGGGGTATAGACAACGATCACATCAGAGTTTACAGTGTCTGTGCCTACAGGGGTATAGACAACGATCACATCAGAGTTTACAGTGTCTGTGCCTACAGGGGTATAGACAACGATCACATCAGAGTTTACAGTGTGTGTGCCTACAGGGGTATAGACAACGATCACATCAGAGTTTACAGTGTCTGTGCCTACAGGGGTATAGACAACGATCACATCAGAGTTTACAGTGTCTGTGCCTACAGGGGTATAGACAACGATCACATCAGAGTTTACAGTGTCTGTGCCTACAGGGGTATAGACAACGATCACATCAGAGTTTACAGTGTCTGTGCCTACAGGGGTATAGACAACGATCACATCAGTTGCTTCCCAGCATTTCAACAGAACATTTTTAGGATGAGTATGGTTATAGAAAGTGCGAACACCAATACGTCCAGGTGAGCAGTGTTAACTGCTGGCATGACATTTAATCCGTTTTCTTTATGGATGAAATGCTGGATAGCTAACAGAAAGACAAAATAGGCCAGTCTATTTCAGTACACATCAGTGAATTTTGTTCCATGAATTAATGTATTTTCTAATGCAAAAACTATGCCTGCACATTGCAAATGTGCACAAAGATAATGTGGAGGTTGAGCAAGTACTTTAGAGAATTTTAATTGTGATCTGACAAATGTAAGTATTAAAGCCACTAAGAAGAACACCTGCTGCATCACAGGCACTATCATCCTATAAATACATATACAGTGCCCTCCAAAAGTATTGGAACAGTGAGGCGAATTCCTTTATTTTTGCTGTAGACTGAAAACATTTGGGCTTGACATCAAATAATGAACGTGAGACCAGAGATCAACGTTTCAGCTTTTATTTCCAGGTATTTACATCAGGATCTGATGCACAACTAAGAAAATATCACATTTTGTTTTAATCCACCCATTTGTCATGTGATCAAAAGTATTGGAACAGATATACTTAAAACATATTTAAGTGAATAAGACTTAATATTTAGTTGCAAATCCTTTGCTTTCAATAACTGCAGCAAGTCTGTGACCCATTGACGTCACCAAACTTTTGCATTCTTCCTTTTTGATGCTTTCCCAGGCTTTCACTGCAGCCTCTTTCAGTTGTTGTTTGTTTTGTGGGGTTCCTCCCTTCAGTCTCCTCTTAAGCAGGTAAAATGCAGGCTCTATAGGGTTTAAGTCTGGAGATTGACTTGGCCAGTCTAATACCTTCCATTTCTTGCCACTGATGAACTCCTTTGTTGTTTTGGCAGTGTGTTTTGGGTCGTTATCTTGCTGCATGATGAAGGCTCTGCCAATCAGTTTGGTTGCATCTTTCCTTAAATTGGCAGACAAAATGTTTCTGTAGACTTCCGAGTTCATTTTGCTGCTGCCATCATGTGTTACATCCTCAATGAAGATTAATGAGCCCGTCCCAGAAGAAGCCATGCAAGCCCAAGCCATGACATTACCTCCACCGTGTTTCACAGATGAGCTTGTGTGTTTGGGATCATGAGCAGTTCCTTTCTTTCTCCAAACTTTAGCCTTTCCATCACTTTGGTAAAAGTTAATCTTTGTCTCATCAGTCCATAAAACTTTGTCCCAGAATTTTTGAGGTTCATCTCTGTACTTTTTGGCAAATTCCAGCCTGGCCTTCCTATTCTTCTTGCTAATGAGTGGTTTGCATCTTCTGGTGTAGCCCTTGTACTTTTGTTCATGAAGTCTTCTGCGAACAGTAGATAGTGATACCTTCACTCCTGCCATCTGGAGGTTGTTGCTGATCTCACTAACAGTTGTTTTAGGGTCTTTCTTTACAGCTCTCACAATGTTTCTGTCATCAACTGCTGATGTTTTCCTTGGTCTACCTGTTCGACGTCTGTTACTTAGTACACCAGTAGTTTTCTTCTTCTTCAGGACATTCCAAATGGTTGTACTGGCTATGGCCAATGTTTCTGCAATGGCTCTGATTGATTTTCCATCTTCTCTAAGACTCACAATTGCTTGTTTTTCACCCAAAGACAGCGCTCTGGTTTTCATGTTGTTTTCACCTCTGAATACAGTCTGCCTAGACAAAACCTATCTTACCCAATCTGAACCTGAGTGTAGACATTCAGTGGTATTTATTGATTGAATAATGTATGTAATAGGACACACCTGGGCAACAAAACACACCTGTCAGTCACATGTTCCAATACTTTTGCTCACGTGACAAATGGGTGGGTTCGAACAAAAAGGTGATATTTTCTAATTTGTGCATCAGATCCTGATGTAAATACCTGGAAATAAAAGCTGAAACGTTGATCTCTGGTTTCACATTCATCGTTTGATGTCAAGCCCAAATGTTTTCAGTCTACAGCAAAAATAAAGGAATTGGCCTCACTGTTCCAATACTTTTGGAGGGCACTGTATCTGTGTGTGCTTCACCTACTTCATCACAGGCACTGTGCACAAACAATCTAAAGTTCCACGAATCTGTGTTTGTGTCTAACCATCATCTTAATCAACGACTACATCACAGGCACTGTGCAATAGTATATTCAAATATAAGAATGATTTGGTACAAAATTAGAAAGTTATTCCTAAAGTGAAAATTATGCCTAACCACACATTTCTACTGTTAATCACTGCATGCTGCACCTAGAAAATGCACCTTTTGTGTCTGACTCCAGGATGTCAGCTGTGGGCATGGTCGACTCCTTGCCAGTAGTCTCCTCCGCAGTGCCATCTGTCCTGTCACTGCCAGCCAACATCTCATCTAGACTCTTTAGCTCTTCAGAGATTTGCTCCACTTTCCTCTTTGTATCAGCTGAACGACAAGAAACAGGACATGAGGAGATAATATACCAATAATATTCCTTTTTTTGTTGTTGTAAGATTGGCATCTAATTAGGGGTTCAAAAAAGGTTATTATTATATTTTGAAAATAGGCATGCTTGCTTAGAACTGCTGCGACTCACAGACTTGGGCCCTGACATAGTCCATGTACTGCTGGGCACTTAGGGCTGGCTGGCACACAATGCCCTGAGGCTTGGCTGTGGAGGGTGGGCGCAGGTAGGGGTGCAGGCAGGTACGACTGGTGTGGATTGTTAGTACGTAACGGCAGGATTGAGGCTCATCCACCCGTGAGATGTAGTCTCCAGAGCCTTCCTCACACACAAACTGGATGAAACAATATATGGTGTAAATATACTGTTTAAAACCATCTACATTGCTCTACGAGACACATTAGGCAAGTTGAGGAGATCCAGAAAAAGTGCAGCATCATACAGCATTAGTTTTCTTCTCAAAGGTATGATCAACTTTGAAATAATAGATAATGATAGCTCTCCACCTTCCCATTTCTAGAGATTGTGGCTTATATTCGGGTTTGGTTCGTTGTGTGAGAGGTATAACTTTTTCCTCACCCTGACTTCAGTCTCCCTGTGGCTGCCATTCAAGTCACACTTGGAGCCATTGACATAGCTCTGACTGTGGTAGCGTTTCAGCCTGTGTTGCTTAGAGGCCTAAGAGCAGAAGAGAACAAACACAGACAGTTATGAATGGATAGTGACATGTTTCCGTAAGGACAGATATCGCAGAAATGAAAGCCATGCTTAGAATACAGGACTATGGCATACTCAATATTTCATATACACTGGCTTCTAATTGTCAGCATTTCACAGTCTCTAGAGATTGAGTCACCTCTGCTGTAACTATCAGGAAAACAAGGTCATGCTGTTCTTTCCATCATTATCTATCCAACATAATCAAGGTGCCTGATGTGTTCCAAAACCAACATGCAGTCACAGCCGGCCAAAAAAACAACCTTGATAACAGGTTGCAAAACAATAACAATTAGGCAGGATATTCATGTGAAGTGAATTAATGCATATTTAGAGCATATTATTCTTTCAGCCAAGCTGAAAACCTGTGCACTAGGTAATAATTTACCAACTAAAATAATATGAATACCAATATTAATAATAATAATAAATACCTTGGCAGTTTCATTGTTCCAGTCAAACTCTGACTCATAGTAGCCTAGGAACAGAACATCTCCTCTGATCTCTGTGTCTGTGCAGAGAAATAATTAGTAGTAATAATGAGTAGATTGTACCCTCAGTATAACACCATCTTCAGTATAAAAAATAAGAAAAAAGCCAATTAGCTCTTCATCTGTACCATGCACCTGATGGACATATGTTCAATGACTTACCCTCAAGATGGTACTGCCTTATGTGCTGCCCAAGGCAGAACTCATATGTCCACCAGTCCTTTGTCTGCAGTCAACAAAAATAAAACATTATTCAGTCTCTGCATTCTGAATACAAAAGGCCAATGAGTATTAGACCAGATCCAAACTACTATTTTTTATTATTATTATTGATGGTCTACCATATAAAGAACCTTTCAAATGAGAAAGAATGCAATTTGTTACTTTACCTTATGGTTTGACAGACATTGGTATTGTCTATAGCATGTACACAATTGTGATGGCCCATTTGGATTATTATTCATTTGAATGTCATTTGAAATTCAAGTTCAAATGGACTGTTATGTTAAATTGGAAATAGTATTTAATAGATTGAATTCAGTGGGAGTGTGACTAACCTTCACTAAACAGGGAGCACTGTGCATTGGTTTAAGGAGGTCTGGGATGGACAGCCCAGAGTAGCCTTGGTTGTCAGGCTCTGAGGCAGGGTCTTGATGAAACCTCACAGCCTGGACTGGGAGACGACACTCATACAGTTGCTTGTACTTGCTGGATACGAGCATTACTTCATCTGTCTTAACCTGAGATAGATATGGCACATACAATGTGAATATTTTATGGTAGATTTCAGAATGAATAAGCTAAAACATGTAGCCTACAGTAACTTGCAATAAGAGATGTATAAAAAAATCTTATTAAGGGTTAACATGCATGTTTATGGATAGACGCATAAGTACCGCGTGCACGCTACACTATAGTGAGTATAGCCACAATGTAACTACAAGAAGACAACATGTTGAAAGAAATGGCAACGTGATTGCGACATGCGCATAGCTAGTAGCTACTTGGACAAATTAGACATAGCCTTCTCATCATATAATCGGTGTACTCGTTCAGTACGGTATATATACATATCTATAAAGATATAGCCTATCATTACATCAATTTTACTATCAAGTGTGCTGTGTTAAATTGCTGCAACTTCAGTAGTTTAGCTACGTCGTGTACAAGTCTTGTAAAACATTTAGCTAGCTAGCTAGAGCTATCTTTCCCAAAACTGTTACGCATATGGCAAACGTTTTTGAGTTAATTTATTTTTTATAAAAAAACACCCTTACAAGGTAAAACAACGTTAATTGAGTGTATTGCAACCCACATACCCTACTGGTACTACTGCAACATCCTTACTCGGTTATTATTGCTTAGGCTAGCTTCGTTCTGTAGTACTAGCTGACGGCGTGAGAGTCTAAAAGCTTGGACATGTTACCTGGCCCATGATGACGGGATCGGGCAGAATCTGAATGCCATATTTCATCTCGTTTAATTCCTCTAAATTTAAGAAAGCAGAGACAGATAGCAGACATGTCAAAAAGAAAACGTAGAGTCCCCTTAGCCACCTAACCAAGGAAGCTGCCATGATTCTTTTCACATCACCCTAGCTACCATACAGGTCTCCCTCCTCCTTCTGGTCCAAAGTCCAGATAGAACGCCTTCATATGACACAGAGGTCATGGATTGGACAAGATGAGAGTAAAATGTCACACACAGGCTAAGAAACCTGTCAATCAATTAAATTTTTTGAACACCCTCCTTTCAGACACGAACTGTTCTTCGATTGGTGCAGAATGGTCTGAAGTTAGGGTACAAGCGTAGATCCTTGGAAAGTTGCTTATGTCAGTAAAGATGAGAATAATACAATTATAGCTATCATTGTCTTCTATGTGTCTTTATTTTATACATTCTTAGGTTGCCTTTAGAGAACATATATTTTCTCCAGAAAATCTAGGCCCAAAGATTTAATATGTTGTCGGTTGATGGGCACCAATTGTTCATTCATTTGTTTTGTGAATAATATTATCTCCGTCGCATAATTTAGAAGACAAGTACAACTGATAACGTAGAGAGAGAGAGAGAGAGAGAGAGAGAGAGAGAGAGAGAGAGAGAGAGAGAGAGAGAGAGAGAGAGAGAGAGAGAGAGAGAGAGAGAGAGAGAGAGAGAGAGAGAGAGAGAGAGAGAGAGAGAGACCTTCGGTGTCTGCGTGCTGCATTCCCTAAACTGGCCGCTCACGGCATAGTTGTCATGTCTGTACAACCACAAGTATTGACGGGCCATAAGAGCGAAGCGCGCAGTGCAGCTACACAAACCCCATCATCTATCGGAATTGAGTCAGGTTTGCTGCCGTTAATTCACCTACGCATATTGTAACTCCGGTTTAAGAAAAAAATGGTAGATGCAGATGGGTGAACATATTTCAAAAAAAAGAAACCCTCAATGGTGGAGCCGTGTAAGGTAAGATTGTGCTAATATAATTTGTGCCTTTCGTTTGAGGTTAATTTAATAAGGATATTACCTTGAGGGTATTAGAGGTGATTTAGAATTCCATCAAACATTTTAACCTGGTGACAATAATGAAAATCCACAATTTCGGACTCAGTTTGTTGCAAGTGGACAACCCAACTTGTTATGATTCATTACTATATATAGAAATGTTTAGGCGTTGTCGATGTTCTAGCAGTAATGCCATGTGCGCATTTAAACCATTATGTAGGCTAATTTAAAAAAAAGTATAGTACATCTCAGAGAAGGCTATAGACTATTGTACCCTTTGGCTGCCAAACCTGTTAAAATGCATTGTTGTGCAATGCCCGGTTAGTTAAAAGGCCTGTAGTAGGCTAATGACATAATCACATATGATTGAGGGCAGTGCATTTAGTTGGGTGGGATTACAAAATCATGCTAAAAGAAAAATATGGTGCGAAGCCGATGCTCAGGGACTGCAGTAGCTTATTAAATACAAATAGGGTGGGTTCTGAACCGGCCAAATCGTCACGCACTTAGATGCAAGGGACACAGAGCATCAGCTGCTCAAGTCCCGTGTGCTTTCATGATTAATTAAAAATATATATTTGCTCCTCTCAATTACGGGTCTATGCACAACAAAAATGGCGTATATATTTTACTAACATCCCAGGTATTTTTGGGAGGATTGTCTAGACATATAGACATCCCATGTAGGCTATCTGTCTCGAAAGCACCGCGTTTGCGTCACTGATTAGCCCATAGCAGGACTCCGCCTGTCCTCAAAATCTCAGTTATTATCTAGCCAAATTACCGATATTTAAACATCTAGTCTACAGCTAAGCCAGTATGTGCGTTACAATTTTTAGATAAGACAGAATGTACAGTATTTAAATCGGAATGCTTCGTACCGACATCAACTCCACACAGTCTCGATTGTGCATTCACAAAAGCACATCCAGTTCATGGAGAAAAACATTCCTGACACATTTGAGTGGGCCAGATGTGGTCTGCAACTGGTTGACCATTGTTTTTACTTTTGTAAAACGCAAATTTAATTCTGCCAAAGATTGCATTGACAGAAATTAACCTTAGCCAAATTATCTTTTACATTGTCAAATATTATTTTACTGGACAAAATGGTTGTAGGCCAGTTGTTTCTGCTTTGCCTGATACTGTGAAAGAAATTATATCCATCTAGTCTATTAATGATATACTTCATAATTCTAGTTATATTACAGTTTTTTCTTGTTAGATTACCTTACTAAAACAGACTGAATGTTTTGTAGTCTAAAAATATATATCCCAAATTGAATAAGTAAAATCAGCAGTAAAGAGATACTGTCCTTCTCCTGGGTCATGCAAGTGATATTAATAAATTACATTATATTATAGATATTTAAGGCTGAGAGTGCGGAGTGCTCTCATGGTCCTCTCTTTGTAGATAACTTTCTAATGACAACAGTAAGGGCACTCACCATATACCATTCAAGGCTTCTGATTAGTCGCTGTAATAAATTCTGTTCTAGTGTAGATTAGGCATGTTTTACATTTACATTTGATCAAAAGGGTAAATTGGGTAGTGCGGTTTATTAATGTGGTTTATTCAGTTTTTATATACATATATATATTTATATATTGATTTACAAAACATATTATTACTTAGCGTTTCTTATTCTTATGATTGCATCTGTAAGCTATATAACAGCAACACATTGTTAAATTAACTTTGTCAAGTTACGTAACAAACCAACACATCAGTTTCATGAAATTTGTCTGGAAAATGTGTGCCTTACCTAACTAAGTCTTTTCATTGGTGAACTTTTGCCTTCCCCAATCCTAGTCAGAAAAATATTTCATCATGTCTTGGGACTGTAATGTTTACGATTTATGGAGTGTTTGCAGGAGGCTGAACTTGTTGCCAACATTGTGATAGAGCTTGTCCCAACAAAGCGTTTGCATCTTTTTTTGTATGCGCTTGGAATGAAACTAGAGAATTTGATCAAGCTTCAGTTTGTACACAGAAATTAATCAATAGAAAAAACCTTTGGGTCCTAACCAATGTATTTCAAGTGAGAAATACACATAATGTTTATATGAAAATATCTGAGATTTTTGGCAAACTTCTTGTTTGCAGATGGGAAACTGCTCAGTGCGTGATTTCAGGAGATGCAGTTGTCAACAGGAGACCCTCTCTTTCTGAGTGGATAAAGGCAGCAGGGTAAGAAGCCATCCACATTCAAATGTTGACAAAACACTGTTTTATGAATGACTAACAATGAAAAATCATTTGATGTGAAACTGTTACCAATTAACTTATTTTGACAAAAAGAATTTACCTGATAAACTTTAAAATCTTCTCACAATCATTCTGTAAGGCCTAGAATGTCATTATGTTAGTCCAAATTCTATAAACTTAAATTCTGTCTGTTTATCCCTGTGTTCTGGTGCCAGTTTGTAGGATGCGCTCCTTGAGGAAGACTGTGTTGTTAGCCCTCTTGGCCTCTGTGGTTCTGGTTGTGGCCCTCCTCCACTCTTGGCCCACCCGGACCTACAGCACTGTAGATGTACGACAGAGGCCAGGGCCTATGGTAGAGCACCACCTGGAGGAAAGGCTACCAGAACTGGACCACAGATCTGGAAACATCCCCTATCGCCTGAAGGAGAGCGTGGCAAGGTCAGTTTGCTTGACTGCTCTGCTAGGCCAAACTAACTACCATGCATACAGCTCATCTTAGCAGCATTTTTACAGCCCTGTTAAACAACAACATCACCTGGCTCATGGTACGCAGGGTTTCCCGCAGAAGTTTGTGCGATACAATAATGCGTTCTGCAGAGAAGGGAAACTGGCGTTGGTCATAGTTTGGAATGAAAGGGAGAAAACAGGATACAGTAACATGGCGGATATCCCTATGAAAGAAAGAATAGTTGTTTTTTTGACGACGTAGTTAAGGCAGCAGGCGTGTGTTGCTTAGGCGACCGCCTTAGCTGCAAAGTGCTGCGGGAAACCCTGGTAAGGACAGGTTACTGACCATGGTCAGTTTACCTGAGTGAAACCTGTTCTATCTGTCTCTGATGAATCTTTAGCTTGTTGGCACGTAACGGGTGTGTATGCGAAGGCGAAAACGGGGGAGTAAACATTCCCTTTGCCCAGCTGTTGTTTCCAAGGGTGTCGGCCCATCCCCTGCACACCGCCTTCGAGGCCTCAGAGCTGGAGGAGATGAAGAAACGGAGGGCAAAAGAGTACCAAGGATTCCAGATGAGGTCTGCTGAAAACCAACCTCCCATTTTTTGGGGGCTTAAAGCATTCTGTGGTAGAACTTCATGTTGGGACACAGGACACACAGATCACGCCTATAAGTAAGATAGCTGATGTAATTGCAAAAAATATTGTTAGTCATCAAGGGTTTGAGGTAAATAACTAGCCTCAAAATATTTCGGAATTCCTCAGTTTTTCATAATATTCCATGATATCCACTGTGTATACACATCATTTTGTGAAGTGGAAATTGACTGACAGACTAGTATTCGCTAACATTAATGTGTCTCCTCCAGATCTCAGAGTCCTGCTAATGCCATCATCCTGGCCGAGGCCAACAGTCCCCTCCAGTATCCAACACAGGGGGTGGAGGTGCGGCCGCTCAAAACCATTCTTATTCCAGGTCTGACTCTACTCTGCAAGAACTCTTATCCTCCCTTTTCTGTTACCTATATTTTAGCAGGGCATTCTTACAACAGCTACACTGATGGTTGTTTGACAACTTAGGCTTCTTTGGTCCAAAGCGGACAAAAATACATTGGATATTTACCTTTGTAAGCATACTGTAAGTACTTAGGATTGTCAATATGTTTGTATATAACATCTACAATCAATATATTTTATGTACACTTTCAATTGATTAAAAACATGGATATGAAATGGAAATGTATTAAGCCTTCATTTAAGACATTTAAATGAAGGTGCTAGGCAGCTTTGTTTAGTTTATAGATAGGGCTCCTAGAAATGGCCTTGACATGGGAAAGTTGCATGGCACTATACACTTTTGTAACATTGTGAACTCGGACCTACACTAATGTCACAGACATTTCCTAGTTGCATTTGACAAAGAACTAACTTTTGGCAATGCAGGTATCAGCAAGGTTTAGCCAACAGCATAATGACAGTTTATCAGTGCATCAGTATCAACCGCCAAAGTTCAAAATCTTTACCCCAAAAGTTTTGCCATCACCTCCCCCTCCTCATACTGCTACTATGCTGTTTATGCTGTACAGTATACAGCAGGAATACTGTATTTTTAGATGCAATGTACAGTTGACTGTTCTGAAAGGAAAACAGAATAAATTCCTGAATCCATGTATTTGAATGTACACCACTCAATTGTGACTTCATGTTTTTCAGGTCTGGCTTTGCAAGACCTTTCTAGAGAAATCTACTCAGTAAGTCCAAAACAGAGAACCAAACAAAATCATGAACATCTGTTTTTTATTAGGCAGCAGGCATTTCACTTCAATATCCTCTTAGAACCAGGCTTCATGCCATTAGAATGATTTGCAGCACTCCATTTGTGTGTGTTGTTTACGTCTCTCCCTCTCTCCTAATCTCTTGTCCTCCAGATCAACTTCACTGTTTCATTGGGGACTCTGAATGTTGCAGCAGAGGTGGAGGGGGTCACCATCAAAGGTGATGGTGAGATGCATATGAGCCTGTCCAGCAGTCTGATGCCTAACCTCAACCGCCAACTGCAGTTTGTCACTTACACCAACACATTGTTCCACCCCAGCACTGCAGACACAGGTGAGGATACACCTTAACACACACAACAGCTTACACACAAACCTAGCTTGTCTATACCCTTTAATTACACATACATTTACATTTAGCAGACGCTCTTATCCAGAGCGACTTACAGTAAGTACAGGGACATTCCCCCCGAGGCTTGTGATTGTTCTTGTGATTTACAGAGACATGATAACGTTAATGGAATTCCCCTTTACTCTGTGTTTCAGTGCAGTTTGAGACAGAGGGACATCAAGCCATATTCACCATCAAGATCCGCCATGGAGTAACTCCCAAACTCTACAACACAGGACCCCAAGGGGGTACGTCACCTGCGTCTTTCATCACAGCTACACAACACTTTCTCAAAGCATCTCTTGTTTACATAAAAAGTCAACGAGCAATTCAACTAACCACCCCCAAAAAAACGTAGACACAAATCCTTGTTGGACAACCTCATCTTTTTTCATCCTAGAATACAACATCAGTGCCCTGGTTACCATAGCAACCAAAACTTTCCTGCGCTACGACAAGCTTCAAGATCTTATCGACAGTGTGCGGCGATACTATCCAACTGTCACCATAGTGATTGCTGATGACAGTGAAAATCCCAAAACTGTATCTGGGCCATACATTGAGCATTACATCATGCCCTTTGGAAAAGTAAGCAAAACACATTGAAGTATTGGGGCATTAAAAAAAGGATCCAGGGCATTCATTTTGTTGCCAAAATGTTTGTTTTGTTGACAGATTATCTGATCTGATTGCTGTCATTGAGAAGTAATAACCAACATTATTGCTATCAAAGTCATTTGGAAATTGACTGATTCTTTTGTTTTGGTTTCTGTGGGTTCTGTTTTTGCTGGCCATCTTTTTCTGTCTCACTCCTCCTGTTGTAGGGCTGGTTTGCTGGAAGGAACCTGGCTGTGTCCCAGGTGACCACCAAATATGTGCTGTGGGTAGATGATGACTTCATCTTCAGCTCCAACACCAAGCTGGAGAAACTAGTGGATGTACTAGAGAGGACCACACTGGACGTGGTGAGGGGAACTGACACACACACACACACACACACACATTGTCATTTGTGTGCATTGTCATTTCAAAAACAAATTGCAACTGTTATGTTTGTTAAGGTTAGCTTTTTAAAGACGTTTCATTGCTAACAGATTGTACATCTGCTCCACCCAAAACAGAGTCATGTTTGTACATGTAAGAAAGGGAATATTTGTTGATGGGACACTTTCTGAAGCAATGATTCATGCAGTGATTATTGTGCCGTACTCTTTCCTCCTGTAAACGTTTATGCATGTTTATGCACACACACACACACACACACACACACACACACACACACACACACACACACACACACACACACACACACACACACACACACATACACACACACAGTTACACTGGCAGTTCAAATTATTTATAAAAGGAATTGTATTTATTTACATTAATGCATTTAGCAAACACTTTTCCAAGAGAGAGATTTACAAAAGAGCATAGGTCACTGATCATAACAACGACGTAGCCCCAAACATTGCAAGCAGCCAAAATATGAAGCATACATTGTGAAAAAACAAATAAGTGCCAAAGGGAAGAACCATAAGAGCATGCAGTTAAACAAGTAAAAAATTAAATAACATGAAACTCAAAAAGTGCAAGTACAATCAAGCAGCATGAAACCCAAAAAGTGCAAGAGAGTACCTGTAGAAGAACAACCAACAGTAAATTATTTCACAGCAAGTACAAAAAGTTTAAATCCGTTATAACTAGCCAACAAGAGCAACAAGTCTCTCACTAAGAGTCATTGTGAACCTGTAGGAAACTAACATCAGGTCCAGCCAAGCATTCCTAAGTGCCGTTGTACTCCCGGAACAAGTGCGTCTTTAGCCTTTTCTTGAAGAATGTGAATACAGGATTCCCCCGAGTCCTGGAGGGTAAATGTAAGTTCTCCCAACCAGTCTACACGTTTTGTGGATTTGGAAAAGGCGTTCAGGATCAGTATCGGGTCGCTGCTTTTTGCAGATGATGTGGTCCTGTTGGCTTCATCGAGCCGCGACCTTCAGCTCTCACTGGAGCGGTTCGCAACCGAATGTGAAGCGGCTGGGATGCAAATCAGCACCTCCAAATCTGAGGCCATGGTTATCGACCGGAAAAGGGTGGAGTGCCATCTCCGGGTCGGGGAGGAGATCTTGTTCACGAGTCAGGGAAGAATGGAGCTTGAGATCGACAGGCGGATCGGTGCCGCGTCCGCAGTGATGCAGGCGTTGCATCGGTCCATCATGGTGAAGAAGGAGCTGAGTCGAAAGGCGAAGCTCTCTATTTACAAGTCGAGCTACGTTCCTACCCTCACCTATGGTCACAACTATGGGTAGTGACCGAAAGAACGAAATCGCGAATACAAGCGGCCGAAATGAGCTTTCTCCGCAGGGTGTCCGGGCTCTCCCTTGGAGATAGGGTGAGAAGCTCGGTCATCTGGGAGGGGCTCAGAGTAGAACCGCTGCTCCTCCACGTCGAGAGGAGCCAGCTGAGGTGGCTCGGGCATCTGATCAGGATGCCTCCTGGACGCCTCCCTGGTGAGGTGTTCTGGACACGTCCCACTGGGATGAGGCCCTGGGGAAGACCCAGGACATGCTGGAGGGACTGTCTCTCGGCTGGCCTGGGAACGCCTCGGGGTCCCCCAGGAAGAGCTGGTGGAAGTGGCCGGGTAGAGGGAAGTCTGGGCCTCCCTGCTTAAGTTGCCGCCCCCGTGACCCGACCCCCGGATAAGTGGTAGATGACGAGACGAGAGACGATGTGAATACTTGCATGCAACTAAGAGCATGTCACTGAAAGGATAAAAGAAGCAAGGCTGGGGGTGGAGCCTTCTCAGGATGGAGTACAATGGACCACTTGTGTCCTTAAGGAGGACTCCAGTTGTGCAGATGGTAGTGTATGTTCAACAGCTGCAGATGCTCAGATCTTTGAATCACCCCATTCTTCACCCCATTCTTCACCCCATTCTTCACCCCATTTTTCAATGAGAAATGTTTCCCCCTGTCTATCGTTGTTCTCTTTTTGGGGGACTTTATTATTGCTACTGCTTTTATTGGCTGCAGCCAGCTTCTGCAGGACACAATCAAAATCACTAATTGATAGTGACTGATGTTTCTGACAGTGTGATCCTTTTGTGACACATATCCAGTGTTTACATTTACATTTATGCATTTAGCAGACACTTTTATCCAAAGCGACTTCCAAGAAAGAGCTTTACAAAAGAGCATCATAACACTGATCATAACAACGAGGTAGTCCCAAACATTGCAAGCAGCCAAAACATGAAGCATACATTGTGAAAAACTAAACAAGTGCCAAGGGAAGACCCATGCAGTAAGAGCATGCAGTTAAACAAGTTACAAATTAAAACAACATGAACCCCAAAAAGTGCAAGACTGTACCTGTAGAAGAACAATCAACAGTAAAATATTTCACAGCGAGTACAAGAGTTCAAGAGTTATCACAGTGTTATCTGTGGGATTTGTTAAAGCTCTGTGTGCACATGTGCATGTGTGTTTCAGGTGGGTGGTGCTGTACGGGAGGCTACAGGCTACACTGCCACTTACCGGCAGACTATCTCCATAGAGCCGGGGGAGGAGGAGGGCGACTGCTTGCACATGCGGAGGGGCTTCCACCATGCAATACAGGGCTTCCCCAACTGTGTTGTCACCGACGGTGTCATCAACTTCTTCCTGGCCCGCACTGACAAGGTGCAGCAGGTTGGCTTTGACCCACGCCTGACCAGAGTTGCCCACCTAGGTGAGAGCCCTACACAACACCACTCCTGTCTCGTGATCGGAGACTTCTGAATGTGTCTGGAAATATATGATACTATGGTATTATATTATCATCTATATGCGTACTATTCATCAATACAGTAAAGTTGTAAAATTCACTGTGTTTGAAGTATGACTAAATAGACAAGTAACTAGTCTTGCTGTTTTGTTATTTTAAAGAATTCTTCATTGACGGCCTTGGCTCACTTCATGTTGGATCCTGTGATGATGTCATAGTCAACCACGCCACCAAGATCAAGCTTCCCTGGGTTAGCCAATCAGAGAGTGACAAGACGTATGCCAAGTTCCGATACCCCCCAGCCTCCTCAGATGCCACTCACACTAAAAACGGTCTTCTCTTCTTTAAGAACCGTTTCCAGTGTTTGACTCGTAATTAAATCTCCCTCCTCATCCCCTGATCCTTGTTTTACCTCCTGTATGTTCCTTCTCTTCCTGAGTTGCCAAAGAAGCTCATTCCCCATGTGTCCTGTCCGATAAGATTTAGGTCAAGCAGCTTTTATGCCTCCCCTCAATAATGGCCTTGATTAGCTCACTTGTGAGTCATACTGTAGTAATACAAAAAGAATCATGATTTTCTGTCGTTTGCAGTACTGCATTACTCCTCCAAGTGTACTCTTGATTGTAAACTCAAGGTCATGAGGGGATACCTGTGTTTCATGCCTCAAGTCTCTAAGAAGAACAGTTATTATTGAGGCCAAGAACAAAGAAAATCTGAAAATGTTTTGATGACATTATGGACAGATGCTTTGGAAAAGGAAATGAGTAACAACACTGCTGTTTTGTTGCTGTTTGTTGTTGAGGAGAGCAGACACGTGTAGGTGTGTACTCTGCCCTTCCACTTGCACTATACAAAAGACTATGCTGGGGGCACTAATAAAGGCCAGGCTGGAGCTAATAGCAAAGGCTACAGGACAGTCAACTAGGAAAGGGAGGACTCTTCTTAGCAATGAGACAATCCTAAAAAGAACCCTTATCCAAAACCACATGGAGAACACATTCAAGACTGTGTGGTTCCAAATGGTTCCTACTCTCACTAGGCGGCAGATCCTAAAGTTTTCCTGGTGGTATGGGGTCAAGGTACACTTTGAATTTATGTATTTACCTTTCTGCAAACTATTTTTCCCAGAATCATCAGTGTTACATCTGACTGGCACATATCTGAGGAGGAGGGCCGAGGTGCACCAGTGTGGAACCTAATATTAGAACAACCCTGTTTATCCTAGTCATCTGCTGTCCATCTGTCTGAATGTTTGTTTGGGCTTATCCCTTCAAGTTTTATACTAAAAACAATGCCAAGAGCAATGTTTCTGTCTGTGCACGCATTTGAATGGATTTCTGAGATGAATTGCATTTTTATATGTTGCTTACCAGAAGAGTTGGTTGACCAAAGTGCATGTCTCTCTAATTCTTCTTTAAATTCATGTAAAAATAAAAAAAGAATCTCAGAATTGATGGGAATGACACAGTTTGGTGACTTAGCAAGACATAGAGTCTGAGTGATTAGAGCATGGAAGGAATGGTTTGAATGACACTTACTGAGGTAACACAGTCCAGTACCAAGGCTGCAAAGCATTTTGTACTAACAAACTAACAAAACCCAGGGTAAGGCCATATGCTTGCCTAAAACTTGATTTTGTGTTGTTCTTTTGTATCATGGCCTCTAGATAGAGCCCTTGTGTCAGAATAATGTTTCTTAATTTCTAACTACTCAGTTTGTATCCATCAATTGTCATGAGCAATCACATGGGTTCACCATCCAGAGATTCACAAGAGGATTTTTATGTTGTAAATGTACATGTAACAACTCGCACTTTTGTGCGAAGTTAATGTATGATGTGAACTATTTTTCTCCCACTGAATTGTGATACTGGGGCTTAAGCCTAACTCAAGATGCAAACATTGAAGTCTGATATTTGCACAAGTAATTCACTTTCATCCATACAGAATTTGTCACACTGTATAAGTGTGCTGATTTGTAGTTATGGGCAACGATTTAAGTCAAACTTCACCCCCTAGACCACTCTTGTTGAGGTGATTTTAACTTCCAATCTTAGTGTGTTGATGAGGGGTTTTATCAACCACCTGGTATGAGTCCTTATGAGTCTTCCAAATGTCCAAAAGAAGACCTGTCTTCACAACCTGCTGCGTTATCTGTCTTTTTTATTTAACATTTTGACATAATTAAAAAAAAAGTATTTAAAAGTCCACTTGAATGTCCAATTATATAATAATTTATTTTTCCATTTGGAAAATAGGTAGGTTTGGTAGCCAAATGTAATTATTTAAACACTGTATTTATGTAAGTGCATTGATGTAAGACTACTGTTTGTTCAGCCATTTTACAGTTGGATTTAACACAGAAGGTCCTCAAAGGTGATGTTATGTTCAAGGTCAAATCATACATTCATAACAGTATTTTCCCATTTTTTATCCCTTTGTTATTCTCTTGAGTCAAGGCCCTGTCACCCCAGGTCTGCAGCTTGGTCCTGGTGTATTTTGTGTGATTGCATCCAAAGACCATGCACCCTTATCGGTGTATCATTCGTTCTTTCATTATTATATTACTATATGTTGAGAATCCAAAACCAGCATGAGGGGCTGCTGTGGGCGCGCGTGTATACAAATTGGGTAACTCCAAACAAATTGATATAATTTCAAGCATTTCTTTTACATCTTAACAAATCCAAGTCAAAGCATGGTCTTCATCCATTATCTCAGTAGAGGGCGCTACATAACCACAATAATCTCTAAATTATTCTAAATTTGAGTAGGGCCAAGGACAAATTAATGTTTATTATATTCAAAAAACTTTCTGATAAGTGCTGAAGAGGTCTTATTGTCTGCTGTCTCCTCCTTCCTAAGAGAGTGCACGGGGATATCAGAATGACTTTGACAATGTCTAATTTATAGAAAGGTGTGGTGTATTACTCTGACTAGCTCCTGCCAGTTTGAGTACATGTGACCATGAACCCAAGAGGAACACATAAGGACAACATTCATAAATCATACAGACACATCTTTATTGATAAGATCGGACAGTGGATTATGTGCATTCATGATGACATTGCCTTTTTCCTCTCCCCGTGGGATTTTGAAGTGTGCTTTGTGCGAGTTTGTGTGTGTTTTTATCTGATAACGTTGGAACAATGGTAATGTTAAAATAGAAAATCCCCCCCCCAACACGCACGCACGCACAAAAAAGGAAAACATCCATTAACATTATGCAGGGTGTACACACACATGCACAACGCATGAAAAAAACGTTCACAGATTTCAACCTTTCAATCAAGCTCAGGTCTACTGTGAGTAATTTAAGATTCCTCCATTTGAAAGAAGGCTACGTGGTAGCCTGGTGATGAGGAGGCCATAGTAAATGATAAGCAATAAGAACAGAAACAGTAAATATACAGTATCTAATAGATCTTTGCTGCCTTCCTAATACAAAGTGACACTAGCAGACAAATTGCATTGGAAAATACTAATATGGTCCCCCGTTGAACAAAGAAATTATATGACGTGAAAAATATGTTTAAAAACAAACAAATAGATACACTAGAATGTCTTTAGAATTTCACAGAATCACATGACTGAATCCATGGTTGATGTTTCTTGGTTGTTGAAGAGTTGTTTGTCTGTTCCATCACAGATGTAAAAACTAGCCACAAACAGGATACACACTACACACACCGTCAACATCATTATACTGAGATCAGAAATGGTCTATAATTAACATCATACAGGACCTGCATGGCAATTAAGCACAGATATAAATTCAAATAGTAGAAAATTGAATGTTTTGGCAGAGACATAAAATCTTTCAACACACTAGAGAATCCATAGTAATATTGTTTTGATGCAGTAGTTACATTGATACATTGATAGTGGTTTCAGGACATGCTCATTCCTGTTCCCACTTGCTGCCTGGCCAACAAGTAGAGGCTAGTCTGGGGTATTTTAGCCTGCCCTCAAAATGAGGCTAAAGACCATCTCAGGTCATCACTGGTCATTCTCTGTCAGCTTGTCCAGGTTGCCTGAGCGATGTGATGTGGAAGACTCTCCAACCACCGACGTGGACATCTGGAAACTGTCCATCAAACCCTGAGTGGGTGAAGACAGAAAGAAAAGGACAATGACCCAATTAGTGTATCAGACTAACTGGCAGGTTGTGACTGGTAGTCAGAGTTTCCCTAGAGGACAGAGGCATAAAACTTAGAATATCTACAGTCCGAATTTACTAAAAAGATCAAATATAGATCCTTGTGCAACTGAAGGGGTTCCTACCATGAGAGGATAAAAAAAAATACTCATGCCTAAATCAGAGACTTATGTGTTCAAAAAGACTACTAATGCACAAAGCAAATGAATGCAAACATCATTTATGAAGCTTATTCTTGGATAGGAACATATAGGATGTGATCAAGGATATAGTGCCAAAAAAAGCTATTAACTGAGGTGTGGAAACAGGCATGATAAGCGATGTTGACGCGAGTATAGTAATCAACACCATTTCCTCCTAATAGAGGGAGTCTGGGTAAACAAGATAAAACAGCAAGGGCACTGGGCTAGCCCACAGACTGACTGGAGATCAGTGTTTCCTGAGGACACTAAGCCGTGCCTCCTCACTAGGCACTACGATCTTAGATCAGACCACAGTGCATATTCCCTGACGGTTTCAGTGTATGTTGCTGAAGATACTGACTGGAGATCAGCCAGACAGTACTTGAGGCCTCAGTTTGAAACAAAAACAGGATATCTCACATTAGCCTAAATGGAGAGAACTGAGTCATTTCCCCTCATCAATGAAGATAACATTAACACTGAGGCCAACGTCCAAAGTTGAACATGGTAATGAGTTTATACACCCAGATAGGCCTTTTTACAAAGCTTTCCATCTAAATCAATCTGTGTTTTCTTACAGTAAGACTGTACAGAGTATAAGTGGATGTGAATGATATCCTTTTGATATCACAGTTTGGGATGACATCACATATGGCTGCAGTGGTCATCCCAGCATTGCCTCAGGGCTAACCTGGTGGTTCTGCCAGGGTAGGTTGGTGTTGTGTTCCTTTGCTGTGGGGTCTGTACCTGGGATCTAGGCTGGCCAGGGGGGCTCAGGCCATTTGACACCCCCTGACCATGCCTCCCTACTGAGGACAAAATGAGCTGTGGAGGGGGGTTCAGCGGGAGGAGAGAAGGACGGCTTGTCAGGGGACTGGGGTTGGACACCATGGTATTGGGTAAGAGTGGTGGCTAAAAGAGAGGAAATGACAGACCAACAGAGAGAGAGAAGGGAAATAGAAAAACACAATGTATTCTTTAAGTCTATTTCAATTCTGCACACAAATGCATAAACTGATGCCATAATCTCAGTATTAAGTTAGTTGGTCAGGTACATATTTGTGGTTAGTGTTCCAGTTGTGTGTTGTAATAAAGTGTGTGTGGAGGGCATGCACCTGTTTGCCTGCCTCAGAGACATGACCCTGGCTGGGCAGGTGTAGGGAGGGCAAGGAGGTGTTGTATGAGTGGAGGCAAGGTAGGCGGTGCCTGTCAATAGAGGCTGAGGAGTGAGGTCGCAGTCCTGAGGTCAAGGCCATGGGAACTCTCATGGCCCTGCCCAGGCTGTTCGACTTCCCTTTGTTCTCCCTTCGCTGGTACTCTATTGGTGATTGGAGAGCTGCAGAAGAAAGGAGAGAGAGAGAGGGGAGAGAGAGAGAGAGAGAGAGGAGAGAGAGAGAGAGAGAGAGAGAGAGAGAGAGAGAGAGAGAGAGAGAGAGAGAGAGAGAGAGAGAGAGAGAGAAGGAGAGAGAGAGAGAGAGAGAGGAGAGAGAGGAGAGAGAGGAGAGAGAGAGAGAGAGAGAGAGAGAGAGAGAGAGAGAGAGAAAACTATTTCTTCAATGTCCATGGATTATGCCACTGAATTTCTTGTGTTGACTGTGCTCTTCTGTGTTTGACTGATCTGATTTGATCACAGGAATGTGGTGAGAGAGTGGTGGTACTACTGTCTCTACCATTGAGGAAATTCCGTTGGGTGTCCAGGATCTGGACCACATCATTGACCCAGGCCTGCTGTGTCTCAGGGGATGATGCCTGCATGATGAAACGTGTCACGCTGCCATCAGTCCCCCGGGAGGTTAGGACCAGGCCACATGGATCCTCCTCACTGACGTCCTCCACACCCAGACAGCTGACCTGCAGGAGGGACAGAAAGGGGATCATCCACCGTTCTCTACACACACACATACACACACTAGCCAAGGACACATCTGGACACACACACATACTGTACACACATCGAAAAAGCTCCCACACATTTAATACAGAGACTGCAACCGATTGTTTTCTCAACCTTGATGCTGTTTTTGAAGGTATAGCCTGGAAGAGAAAATCCCTTCTTCCTGTCTATTGGCTCACTAAAGATGACCAGCTGCTCAAACAGGAAGACCCGCCTCTCCTTGGGTTTAGACAGGAAGCTGCTGTCCTGCTCGCTGACTGAGAAGGTGTCCTGCTGGAGGAGCTTCCCCTGTGCTGTGATCTTCCCCTGCCAGAGAAGTTTTGAAGGGATGTTTGAGTGAGTGTCCTGTCCTAATAGTATGATACAAAAAGTTGAAACCTGAAATACGATCTCACCTCAAAGCCTTGCAGCCTGCCAACATTCATCATGTCGTTACATCGTTTAGGCACAAAGCACATCACCTCCACTGCTTTCTGCGAGAGACAGAGAAGTAGGCACAAAGGTAGACGTGTAAGAGATTTGTATGTCATTTTATGCATTTTGTTGCTAAGTCCTATGCTGACAGCTGTGTCATAACTAAAAGTCAGAGGTGACCTCTCACCTCCAGCTCTGCTGTGTCCCTTCCTGCTTTGGTGTAATACTTCAGGAAGTCCTGAGGGAGCCAGAAAGAGAGACGATTGAGGTCAAGGGAAGAGAGAAGAACACTGAAAGACAAATATAGGATCCACAGCATTCCCATGTCATGATGTGAGAGCCACATTCCAAGACTGACATTAAGGAGCTGATAAGAGGGCTTGCAACTTATAGCTTTCAACATCCATCTATCAGTAAAGAGGAATGATGTGCCCTGTGGCTGACCACTAAACTGATAGGCTCCAATGCAGAGCGCTGCTGATTCTCTGATTTGGAACTCTGGTGTTTGTGTTTGATCTGTAGGGTTGGTTGAAACCCGTCCCGGTTTTCCCAGGATTGTTCTCTTTCTCGACTGTCCCAGGAAACTTATATTCTTTCCCGGGACATGAATTGTTCCGTTTAAAAAAAAAATGTACTTCTAAATTTGAATTTCATAGTTTCAAATCAAATCTCGTTAGGAATTTCCTTCTACTGCTTTTCTATTTTATTCCTGGTTATGTTCAAACATCCAATTTTGTGGCCATAAACAGGTAAAACACAGCAAAGATTGGCCATGTCATGTGTATACTTCTTTTTGATTGGTAGCAGAAATACAAAAGCTTACTTATCATTAGCTCTTTATCCGTAATCTTCAATCTGATTTTACCTCGTTTTATTTCTTTACAGTACATCTTGTTGTACGTGCCCTTCCACCCTTCTTGAAATTACGCATGCACACACAAATGCACACACACGTACCTTCAGCAAGAGCTGGTACTTCATGATCCTCTGAACAGGTTTGATGAGAAGGTCATTCAGCTGTAGTCTGTGATTCAGCTGCTGCCTCAACTCCTACCAGGGAAACACAAAACCAAGCCCTGGTGATTTCCAGCATTGCACACACACATTGACATGGATGCATACACACACACACACATGCACACACACACACATGCACAAACATGGACAGGACATTTAAAACATTTGTTGTATAATAAGAAGTTTGAACAGTGATTAAGTTGGATTTACACGGAGAGAGGCTTGGGAGAAGGGAATAATACAAACATTGAAAAATGTCCCAGAAAGGGAATTATATATGTTCAGAGCAAATTTGTTGTCTTTTCTTGTTCTGAAATAAAGCACGTACCTCAAAGTAGGTCTCAATATACTCTGACACAATGTGCTCAGACTTGGGCTTGTTTTGACAATACACTACGTACATGTGGAGACGCCGTTCCTGGGGGAAACACACACATAGATGAGAGATGTATGCTTTAGATTAGTGTGTTTTAGTGTGTGTGTGTGTGTGTGTGTGTGTATCTGCATGAAAGGGCAACTCCCAGCAGGATAACTCTACCCCTCTTATTTCCTTCACTGTGAACTTGCTCTCATTCCCCCTGAGTTCCTTTTGAAGTCTGTTAAATAAGAAAGGGAACTTTCCCTATTAAATGGTTCCGGTGGCTCGGAGAGAACAGTTTAATTCTCTGTCGCTTAATTAAACATGCTGGACTAATGAAGGAACTGGGAGGCTACAGAAGGACTGCTGCAGAGCTGCTTCAAATGACTTGGAAAGCCTTCATCTCTATCTCGTTTTTCCTGTCTTCCCTACTGTTGCTTCTACTTCTAGTACAGTTGTGTGAGTACAGTGTATGTACTGTATGTGTAGTTGTGTGTGTATATATGTGTGGACCCACAGCATGTAGAAATCTCTGTGTGTACGTGTGCACAAACAGCTTTCTCTTGCAACCCTTCTCTTCCATCTCTCACTATCTTGAACTTTGACTCTTGATTTTTAGTTGCAATGACAAAAACCCAGCTGTTTATTTGCCTTGACTATGTGTCTCTGTATCACTGTTCTATATCTGTGTGTGTGCAGGGTCTTTTTGTCTGTGTTGGTGCGCATTTGTGTGGCTGGGAGCATACATTGAGAATAAACACAGCTGTTTATTGCCTTTGAATGTCAATATCATCAGCCTTTCTGCCTCAGTTGAGTTTGCCGTTTCCTCAACAGACTGCAGTGTCTACATTAACTGTATGCAACCAGATCTTTGAGCTATGACCCCTGCAGAGCACTCTCAGGGAGTTATGCCAGCGCTGATTATGATTCTACTGCCCCCCCCCCCCCCCAACCCCACACCCCCATCCTGCAGGCTGCCAAGCCAACAGGACACATCTGGATGGCACTGAGCCACAGTTCTCTAGGAACATTACTTTACACCAAACAGAAAACACTGGACTACCCTAAGTAACGTTATCTTCACAAACAACGACTGAAGACAATTTTTTTCTGAACACGTCCTTAAGATAGTTGGCCTCTGAAGAGACACACATTAACATTGACATGGGAGAGAGCTAGAGCATACTGATGTTTTATATCCATCTCCTCCAACTGGCTTTTGGATCGACTTTCAGTGTAATTTCTCTCTCTCTCTCTCTCTCTCTCTCTCTCTCTCTCTCTCTCTCTCTCTCTCTCTCTCTCTCTCTCTCTCTCTCTCCTCTCTCTCTCTCTTTCTCTCTCTCTCCCCTCTCTCTCTGTCTCTCTCTGTCTCTCTCTGTCTCTCTCTGTCTCTCTCTGTCTCTCTCTCTCTGTGTGTCTCTCTCACACACATACACACACATAAACACACACAAAGGGGAAAAGAGCGACTCACATGTTTGATGAAGAGTTGAGCTAGTCTGTCCGGCTCATTCACACACTTCTCCAGCTCTCCCAGGAGATAACTGCATGAAACACCGAGCGAGAGACACACCGAGCGCGAGAGCAAAAGTAAACAAAGAAGTCTTATCCAAAGTAGTGGCCATATTCATGACAACACAAGCGTGCGTACAGACACAGACACAGCATAACTGGAGAAAGTCGTGTGGAGACCATGAGGAAGAAGACAAGACACACCGGTACGTGCAGGGACACATGCACACCTCCTGGAGAGCACTGACAAACATAACAGGAACACACTCCACAAACATAGATCTCTGTAGGGATACACACACAGAAGCTTTCACACATCAACATTCCACTGTCAGACATTACACACGTAATGTACACACACAGTAGGCTACACACATACACACACACATAAAAAAAAACATACTAAAATGTCTGCACTGCTATGTACAGTCTGACATACTCTTTATGCCAGTCATAGATCTGATGGATGTTTCCAAACACTATCTTGTCCTTTCCCTTCATATCTTCGGGTACTCCCTGATTGGACATGGTGGTTATGTATCCCTGTAAGACACACACACAGAGCAGGATGTGAACCCAGACAACAATAGACTGATGTTGAAGTTTCACAACACACACTATATAAGAGTGGGTATGTGTGCATGACATGCTAATGATTTGTGCATGTAAGAACTATGAAGGAGGATTCACACACCTCGACTATGAGTCCAAGGTCCTCCACATACAACTTCTCGGTCTCTATCAGCTCTGTCAGCACATATCTAGTGGGAAGAGAGAGAGAGAGAGAGAGAGAGAGAGAGAGAGAGAGAGAGAGAGAGAGAGAGAGAGAGAGAGAGAGAGAGAGAGAGAGAGAAGAGAGAGAGAGAGGGGGTAAAATCACCTGGGTAAATCAAAGCCAGACTCAGCTCTGGACCCAAACACGCTGACATACTGTAGAATGGTGCTGTGGTACAGCAGAGGGTGGATACATGGCACCTACATGCTCTTTTCTAAGGCACTCCTCCTGTCCTCCTCTGTGTCCATGCTGGCTGACCATTGGCTTGTAGAGTCGTCAGTGAAGGAGGCATGGTCCCCATCGTCCGGTAGAATGTTGGTAGATGCTTGGTTCTGAAATGAATGGGGGAAGTGGAGAGTTCTAGAATTTCACAAGAGTTTACAGTCATAGACATAGACATACTTGAATTGTTTAAGAAATTGTGGGAAGTAGAAATACCATTTAAGAATAGTTCCTAACACAAAATGCAAATAGATGAGGATGGAGGCTGTATCATCAGAAAGAGTAGAGTTGTGTACAGTTTCAACAAAATGGCCTCAGCCTTTACAGACACACTACCTGGTCTGACTCCTGGGCCCAGAAGGGCCCAGGGCAGACAGATAGACACTTAATTAACTTGGCCTAATTTGGTCTGGTAGGCTACAGATCCAGGAAGCAGACAGGACAGTAATATGAGGCCATGACCATTGTCCCGTGGACTTTTCCTGGGAACCAGCCTGACCAAGAACACCATCTCTCACCCTCACTCAGATAATACTGCTGTGCCCTTCCAACCCCCAGAGCAATCCTCGAGCAATCAGCACTCTCCATTTTTCTCTTTATCTCCTTTTATTTGGCACGGTTTGGTCTCAGAGTCCGTTTATTTCCCCCCCCTCTCACTCTTAGTGTACCAGAAGTCTGTGTCAGTGTCTGTAAATCCAGTGAGTCCTCCTCACTTATATCTAAATATGAAAATGAATGCAAAATCCTCTTACATAGCTTCCATTTATCTGGAAGCTTTTCCCTGAGCACTGAGCAGACCAAATTAACCCCTCTATTCATTTTAGTTTCTCTTTCTTTCTCTTCCTCTCTTCCCCCCCCTCTCCCTCCCTCCCTCCCTCCCTCCCTTCCTCCCCCCTCCCTCCCTCTCTCTCTCTCTCTCCATCTCTGCAATGCCCCCTACTTCAAGACACATGCACACACACCTTTCTCTTCTATCAACACTCATATTGAAGGCAACCTGTTTAGGTTTATTGGAACGTTTCCCCAGGTGCTGAGGTTACTACATAACAGTATCACACAAATATCACACAAGTGCATCTATTGAACTGAAATGGCCAGTCTGTAGATAAAGCAGATGAACCGGACCACGTATGTCTGTCTTGGAAAATTACAATTTGAGGGAGGAAGCTGAGGCAGGATTATAACAGAAGCCTTAGTGATTGAAATATTGACCTGGGGTTACAAAGAGATCAGTCATTATAGTGAGTCATTGGTAACACCGATTCATTGTTGTTGGAGCAGGGGAATCAGAGGTATGTGTGTGTGATGATTGACAGGGGAACACATATCCAGATAGCGTGTCTTCAAAGTCTCCACGAGACTCAATTCCACCTCCCCCTCCCCCCACCCCTAACCCCGCCCAGTATATCCTTCCTTCCCACGGCTTGACCAGTAATATCAGACTCTACTTAGTCCTTTTCTCCCTGCAAGGAATCCATGAAGGCTCTCTCCAAACACTCTGGTCTTCCACCAATCTAACTCCCATGCCTGGCTGCTAAGCTACCTGATGGGATGTTCCATCTGATCACTCCCAGATGAGGTCTGGAAAAGCCCACGTTTGATACCAGTCTGCAGGGCTTCAGGCTCGCCAAGCTTCCACAGGAAGTGAGGGGTAGGGGAAGAAAGAAAATAATTCTAAGTGTGGTGTGTGTGTGTTTGTGTTTCTGTGTGTGTGTGTGTGTGTACGTGTGTATGTGCATGTCTGTGGGTGGGTGCTTCAGTAAATCAAGCAGCAGTTGTGTTCACTGACACTGTCTTTGCATGGCAGAGCTATCCAGGTGAGTGGGTGTTGGAAGGTAGGTGGAGGGACGGGGATGTTTTGATAAACATTTGTTTTTACTGGTGAACGCTGCTACTGCTCTGTTTGGATTTTCTTGCCTCCATCCCTCTGGATTCCAATGCAAACCAATAAATGGTCTTCCAGCAACAGTGGTATCTCATGTTGCAGGAGGAAATACAATTTTAGAACATGAAATTCTAATTGTCCTTGCCTCATTCATTGGATGACACAGAATCCCACTATACATGAGTTTATGAACGTGTATTTTGTATTTTAGGACACAACACTGTACATTTACATTTAGTCATTTAGCAGACGCTCTTATCCAGAGCGACTCACAGAAAGTACAGGGACATTCCCCCTGAGGCAAGTAAGGTGAAGTGCCTTGCCCAAGGACACAACGTCATTTGGCAGGGCGGGGAATCTATCTGGCAACCTTCCGATTACTAGCCCGACTCCCTCACCGCTCATCCTTTTTCTTGCTTTCTCTTTCTGTCTGCGCAGTTTCCAGTAGTTTTAATCATAAAGGCATTGCTCAGCCTTAGTGCAACTAGGTTTTACTTATTGGGACATGAGTGTTCTGACACCTGTAATCTCTCTCTCTCTTACTTTCTGTGTTCTCAACCAGACAGAATAGACAGAATATTGTTTAATCACAAAGGGCCACAGTGTGTGTGCCTGTGTGTGTTTATGTGTGTGTAAACGTTACCAGACTGTCTGTGTGTGTCTCTGGCAGCAGGTCAGACAGATAGCTGTGATAGAGGGGGTGCACCGGGGCGGACTCTGCTGGATTAACCAGACCACTCGATTCCTTTGCAAAAGAAAAAAAGACACAAGAGACACAGGCAATATAAGAAATACAAATATACACTCAGACACACGTACACACACCATTCATTCTATAGGGGCTAGCAGAGCCTCACCAGGTCTCTCTGGCTGCAGGGGAGGATGGTGTAGTTCTCCCCCTGCTCCAGGGGCCTTCCTGGGGCCTGGCTGGGAGGGTGCTGCGCTGAGGCCTGCTTCTCATCCAGCATAGAGTCTTGCTTCTTTCCTTTCCCTCCTTCACCACCTCTTTCCAATCCGGTGCCAGGGCTGAGTTTACGGACAGGATTGGTGAGCCATTTCTTCAGGGCGCTGACAGAGCGTCGCGAGCCCCGGGGGGAGGAGGGGGAGCAGGGGCTGGAGCTACCTGAAGCCTGGGGGGGCATGGAGCCCACAGAGGGGGTGATGCTGCCCTCACTGCCAGCCACTGAATATGACTCTGTTGGAGGGGAGGGAGAAAGATATATTTCTGAAATGTATCATGGCTGGTAGGAATACAGAAAGACACGTATGTAGACAAACAGGAGAGCCCTTCTACAAATTGGCCGTGACCCATACATAGCTCTCAGGTGGATACTAACTCTCCAACTCACAAAAATGTGCTGCAATTTCCTGTTAAAGCCCAAACAGTAACTTTAGCACTGGGAGTTACAGTACTGTGCATGCAAGCCATATATTAACAAACCAATTCCAATAAAGAGGGATACTCTCTGTTTTCTGAGGAAACATCAGTAAAAAGAGAAACAGAGAGAAAAGACAGAGTATCCGATCTTAAGCTGACTGGGTGTAGTGTGCTGAGATCAGGGAGGGCTGCAGAGATGCAGAGAGGGGCACCAGTTAGGGGGTGGAAATAAACACTGAGGATGAGGATTTGGAAGTCTAAACCAAGCTATGGAATGAGCTCTTGTTAGAAGTCCACAAATAGATCCCATGTAATGGTGCACCAGACCCCAGCTGAAGTGAGGTCACCTCTAGGAAGCGCAATGCAATGATCGCTGTAGCATGGAGGTTTATCTTACAACCTGTTACAATATCTCCGCCAATAGACAGCAGGTATTGACACACAGCAATCCTGGCTGAGAACTCCTATACTCAGGGATTGAAGAGCCAGTAGACAGCATGCAGAACGCTCATATATCGAGCAGCAGAACCAAGGCTTGGTGCCTTTCTAAAACAGCCTGATATCAAGACATAACAGAGAGCATTTCTCCCCTCTAATAACAGCTGATACAGTAGCTGTCACAACAACACAACACCACTTCACAAGGCGAGAGAAAGGAAACTGTACACCCCATTCTAGGGGAGATTTAGAATACCTAACTTGAACTGTCCTTCTGGAGCCACCAGAATGCTTTTCCACGTCACTCACTTCCATCACAGAAGCCCTCCACTCCATGGTGGTGTGGCCTATATAAGGAGCTGGGAGCTGGGGCCCAGACACACTGCTTTGATTAAGCACCAAGAAATGATGGGTTTGTTTCCATTCTGCTGATCCTAGTCAAGACTGCAAGATCTCAGTGGCTCAGTGTTGTCACTTGGCCACATCCCAGACCCCAGCACTTGCTGTCAGCACATTGATGTAAGCTCTAATCATAATAACAGGGTCTGTGGAGAATCGCTGAGACACAGGGATTTGCAAGAAGCAGCCAACACAGCAATTTCAAAGGAGACGCCACATTGACAGTGAAAGTGTTCCATATATTTCTTGCTTGTTCACATCAACTTTCACCCTCCACTGGGTGTTCCTCCCTGAAGTTGAAACTGGAAAATTCAGATTTTTTATGGAACAATCTTTGTCAGTGTTCATATCCTTGAAATTGAGTGCAATAATTGCTTGTTGGGAGCATTTTGTACAAGTTGCCAGACTGGTTGAATGATTTAATTTAATCGAAAGCTTGTTTGTAAAACCTTGTTCATGTATTCAGTGTTTTCGCCTCTGATTGGTCACACAACATCGGTCACAGATGAATTGTCTAGTCCTATAGCCTGCAGTATACTGCAGTCTTAAATTAAACATCCTTTTATGTAATTAAAGTAATGCATCAATTTCCACTTCACCTTTGTGCAGTGAACAAACTAATTTCTATAATGGAGAAACGGAGAGAGGGGGAAGCGGATTAGAGTGACGGGTGGGAGGGTAGAGAGAGAAAGTCATTCAATCAAATGACACAGTGTTTTACACCCCAAAGGTACTGTAACTTCACTGGAAGCGGAGAGACCTGCAGTAGCAAGACAGCTTGACTGTGTTTGTATACTGATCACTTAGCCTCTTCTGCACGGCTTGGAGTCTTCAGATGATTTGCCACTGGACAAACAGACCCAGAACCCAACATTGGCCGAGCACACAGACACGCACAACTGCTCCATCTGAAAGCAACACATCTGTCCCTCTTGTCCTTTATGGGGAAGCACCTGACTAAGTGCACTGTAATAAGCATCAACTACAAGTATACACACACAAATACACACACACATAGCCATCTGGCCTTTTGGAGCCTGGCTACTTAACATTTGATGCTGTTTGCTGCCTCATATTCTCATACCTGTCCATACGTAAAGTGGGTCCCCTGATGATTCTGTTCCTGATTTTCTCATTACACACCAACGTTTTTTGGAAAGCTCCTCTTAATGATGCTTAACTGTTATTGTGACGTGCAAAACAAGGTCTCAGAGAGCCATAGGGTTCACAGTGTTTGTTTGAGATGCTTATGTAATAAGTCGTTTTCCCACAGAGCGACAGCTGGACTGCCATCCGGATTGCAACTGAAATGTTGAGAGAATGAGAAGGGGTTCCTTTAAGAGAAGAGAGGAGGAAGGAGTGTGGCAAGCTTTTGATTTCAATCCTGACTGAAATAAAGTAGGACTCCGACTCCGATCCTTGATGTCGGCAGTGCTGAGTAAAAGCAGTAGCTGGAATGGTTTCAAATGTTGCATCAAACATTTAATCTAACGTTGAGATAAATTGTAAAGACAATGATGGCAGTAGGTAATCAACAAACTTGCTATTTTATCCACAATACTGTTGAACCTAATGTAAAATATATGTTACATAGTAGGGGTGTGTAACTGAATGCTGTCTGTGGTTTTCATACTGTACAGAAAGTTGATAGCAGAACTGCACTGATCTCACCCAGATCCATATTTAGGCTAGTACTGTAATAAAATCTATGCTCCGTTTAACAAATGTCAGAATCCCGTATGTTAGAATGTTAGAATGTCAGATCCCATATGTTTAGAGAGATGTATGTATGTATGTGTTTCATTTGGAGCCGTGTTTTATGTCATAAACCCGTGGCTTTCAATCAGCAAGTACACATGTCTATAGTAGTGGTGGGTATCATGTCAAAGGAGCCAGATGGAGTGACAGATCAGATGAGCTCAGTAAATGTACACGTGTGTATGCATGTGTGTACTCATGTGTGTATGCGTTAGGGGGGTGTTCTGTCGCAGGGCAATGAGAAATTAGCCTTGGAACGGAACCACATCAAGAGCTTAGTACATAGTACATAAATAACCATTAAATCATACTAGGCAGTTAAAATACAGTGTTGTAATGAACATTGACTGAGTTGGTGCTGTTCCATAAGGGGGATATGATGTATAATAAAAGTCACACAAACAAGACGTTGTAACCAAAACACCAAAAGGCACATTTAAAATCAATGTGTGCATGTTACAATATCCGAAATATTGGCCATCGGGTTCCCAATTAAAAAATCAGGATGCATTTTATGATCATCACATAAAATGATAGCTTGGCCATCATAGTTATGGCTACCATGGTTCCCAGCCCCTAGAGTACCTATCAGCACTCTGTCTTGGTGGTGGTTGGAACTTGTTGGTATCTCCCCTGGGTTGTAGTAAATGGCTTGTGTGCATGTCTGAGTCTGTGATTGTGTCTGTGATTGTGTGTGGAAGTGTGTCCATGTCTGTTTTGTGGATGGTGCTGTGAAAGAATGAGATTAGTTTAAAGTTGATAGGACATGCATGCCTTTGTATGAGGTCATTATGCCTGCAGTAAACTTCAGGATTTTGGTCTCCAAGTAAGCTCCAAACTTCCTGTTGGATACCTGCCAAGACAAATACCTCTCAGTATACACAGTGCTCATCACCAAATCAGCAAATCTACTGTAAACATATTCAACCCTTTGGAGTTTTCTTCTACCCGCCTTGTGTGTTGACATCGAAAGCAAATATATGAAGATGTGCAGATTAAGAGTATCATTATCAAGCTGTGACAACTAAGAATTTAAGCTGCAAATGATCATTCATCTGAGACATCATCATTACAACATAACATGATAGCCCAGATGCTGATGTCACTGATGGATAAATGTTACCACAGTAGCCATCATGTGAGCATGGTATGGACCTTTTCTTCATCAATTACAAGATGTTATGAATCAAGGACACTCCCTTGGTGTGCTTGGGAAAGCAGGTCAGAGTTTGGTGAACACACACATACAAGACTTACACCATTGTGTCATCTCCACATTTCAGAGAGATGTTCTGGAACCAGACCAGCCCATTCTAACTCTGTGAGACAGCACACACACACTCTGCCACCATCATTTCCTTTTTAGTTAACACTTCAGTTAACATTTTACACATCCCGAAAGTGATGACAACACATATACCCTCCCCCCCTCCACACACACACACACACACACATACACACACACACACTTTTCCAACTCCTTGTTGAATAGTTAGTCATGACGTTTATGTGCTGGAATAAATAATGACTTCGTTCGAAGCTCAGGTTGCTTGGGGAGAGTCCTGAGTATGTTTCCTGAACATTTCCACAATGTATCCAGTCGTCTTCTTTGTGTTTCTAAACAAATCCACTATTACCAGGCCAACAAGAGGAGGGAAGGGAAGCCAAAGGGGGAGAGGTGAGAAGAGAGGAATCGATTTTGCTCTCATTCGGATTAATCTCCAAGTAGGCACTATGGAGTCATCTGGAAACACAGCCACACCCTGATCACTGTAGTCTTTTGACTGTAGATTAGTGTTTTAAAAGTCTGAAGTTTAAAATGTTATAAAGAACATTCAGTGTAAGGAACACCCTGCGTTTACATCCCATACCAACCTTTACAACAACCTTGAAGACAATTCAGTAAATTAAAGAAGGGAACACCATCTGAACTTCAGAAACTAATTTCTTAAGTGCGGGAGGTCTTCAAATGAGGGAATACAAAGTTAGCAGGGCTGACATTTCAAAGGTAGACTGAAACAAGTGATGTAGAAGTAGGAGAAAGCTTTCTGATTTTCCGAACACACACACACACACACAAACACAACCACATGAGCATGAAAGGACAAAACACACGTCAGCTATTTAAAGAACCACTGTAAAGGAGCCATAGTGACATCACTTAGAGGAGGTTTATTACCCCCCCCCCCCCCCCTCCCCAGCCTTCATTATCACTGTCACATTAAGAGCAGCACTTTCTCAACCTCTGACGTGCACAGTGAGATAAAAACTCATGGAAGAAGGTTGGGGAAAATATGAGTACATGAGCACACCAGTTTACACACGCACACAAAACTACACAAACACGACTGTAAATCCACAATTCATTTTAAATCACTGCTTATTTGATCCAGTACTACAAGTACGTACTTAATACATTGTGCAAATACAGTACACCGTGTGTACTTCAACAGCATGACAGTAACAGGTCGTGTGAGACACGACCTGAACGGATGTGGAGAAGTGACCAACACCACCAGAGATAATCTGGAATCTGCTGTTATTCCTGCTTTAGATTAGAGGGAGACAGAACAAGAGTGTTATCTAAGCATAATGCTTCACTCATTTACCCATTTCACACTGATTCTATTTGCAGAGCGTTTGTCTATCTGCCTGTCAGCCTGGAGAGCATCTCCAAAATGGGAACAACAGAGGATTTAAGACAGAGAGAGAGAGAGAGTGTGAGGGGGGAGGGGGAGGGTTGGGCTTTAGTCAGACTGGATTGTGTGGAGGAGGAGTCACATCACTGTGGTGCTGCAGTTAACTAAATCACTTGCTATTATTGCCCTTTGCCAAGCACAAACACACATACATGGACACACACACCCACACATGCGGTGCCACATAAACAGTGGGCAGACAGAGATACAAACACACATATAAATACACAAAAACACATATGCTGCTCTATGAATGAGATGTGTCATTTTTTTAGAACAGAGATGGCTGTCTAGGTCAAGCTAGATTACACAATGTTTCCATTACCAAGTAAAAGTCACTGGAGTTTCTCATGTGGCCCATTAGTGGGGCTCTTGTTAAATGTAAATCAGTCAGTGGACTGTAAGAAGGGAAGTGTTTTCATCCTGTCAGTGGACAATATCTGGGGAGAAAGAGACCCTCCTTAGATCGGAACAGACGGTCACACACAAACACATACACCCACACACACACATGCATGTATATCCAGCCGTGCACACACACATCTCGTCTAATGCCAAAGCAGTGTCCCAGCTCAGCTGTAGCCTGATAGCCTCGCACAAGGATCCTGAGGAGCAATCTAGGAACAGAAGTCTAACACAGCACAGAAAGGAGCATTGTACTGCTTCCTTGGTATTGGCCAATCGAAATCATAGTTTGGTTAGCAATCAAATTAACAACATAGCAACAGTCAGCAGAACCAATTATTGACCCTAACTCTAACCATTTCCATAAAGGAGAAACATATGTAAGATGATTTGCGCCACTAAAATGTTAATTAATCTCCAAGTCATATCAGGATACAAACTTACTGTTCAAACTTTGAGATCATGTATTCATCACCAAACAGCTCTTAGTTTCTGTGGTTAGAAGTAAGGGGCATACACCTTTTTGACCAATCAAACAAATCCTGTTTCTATTCTGGGAAACAAGAGCATTTTTGTAAAAGGACCGCTTGATATGTGTGTTGGGGGGTGGAGGGTGCTTCAGCCTTGCTTTTGGGGGGAAAGGAATGTTAGGAGAGTGACTCAGTGACTCCTGCGTTTCCATGATCCAATGATCCAAGAGCAGCACATTCCGAGACATTGTGGAGTTCCAGATGTGAGTGTGTATCGCTGACACACACCACTTGTCTAAGTTTTAAAGATCACCGGTACCTATATTTCTTCGACATTTACTATATATACTATCTCTCTCTCTGAATCACTTGCTCTCTCTCTCTCTTTCTCTCTCTCACTCTCTCTTTGGACCTAGCTACATCCCTGCACATACATAACTATGTCTTCATAAAAACTTTACAGCCAAACATGTCATAAATGACCAAACAAACTACATGTTTCTGATCCTACTATGATAGGACAGCACCTCATTTCTGAGTCTCTGTTCAAGTAAGACATATCTAATTTCCTCAAAGGAGTTTGAGTTTGGCAAAAAACATCACAACTAATTCTTTTCCGGCCTCTATACGTAGAGAGAAGAGTAGAGAGGATATAGGAAACTAAACCAGAGTACAGAGACCTGTGGTTCTTTAAAGGGTGCAGGGAAGTTAAAATGTAACATGGACAAGACAGCGTTTCCTTGGAAAGAGTGTTCTAATAGAGAGTCTGCATCAGCATGAAGGATCCAGAGTCAGCTGGAAGTACTGTGGAGTCAGACGAGGGGAGCCTCCCTTAAGGAGTATCAGAAGCCCAGCCTCCAGGAGAGGGATCCACACCATCTCTAGCTGTCACACTTCACAGATTCCAGCATAGATTTAGACGGCTGCTCAAAGTACTCTTCAGAGTGCCCATACCATTTGTTGTTTCTAAAAACAGCTGTATGAATATTAGCAACAAACGAAGCTTAGAGGATACCATTTGCGCTTCTAAACCAGCCCAACTATGGACCAGAGTCCTCAGGACATCCTACTGAGGGTTTGGTACAAAATTAGATATAATATCTTCATTCAGTAAGGGGTATAATCTGTTGATTCTTTCACATAGTTTGACCTCCAAACGGAAGATGAAAATAAAAAAACAAGCTGCGCTCAAACTGTGGTTAGAGATATTAGTCTTTAAAAAACAAACATGAAGTGAACACGTACCTCTGACTCGAGCATAACAGCAGCCACACTTGGTGAGCACTTTTCTGAACAAGTGTTGGCACCCACACCCTCGTTGATGACCCCCCTTCATGTTGACCCACTTGACCCAAAACTACCAGTGGTGGACATGGCAGAGACACAAACACATGAGCACATGCACTGGAAAGCACACAGCCCCTCGGGGTATGTCTCTGGGGGTAATCCGAAAGCCAAGGAAAAATAAATAATTAGAATGACAGAAAAATGTTCTCTCTCCTATAGAAATTCCACAGTTGATTAGGATCCCATGTTTCATAAAAAAAAAGAGAAAAAGCAGGATGGGAGAGAGAGGTAGAGATACTGTGAGCTCTCCACATCTAACCCAGCTCACTGTATGGTCAGATGGTGGGCAAACATTGTGAGAGAGCAAGCGAGAGAAAGACAGCGAACGAAAGAGGGGAGGGGATGTGATGAGAGAGAGAGGGAGGGAGGGGATAAAGGTGGAGTCTCTGGCTCTGCTTGCTCTCGCTCTTTAAGCATAGAGTTCCCACCCCCTCTTTTTTCCTCCCGTTTTCTTCCCTCTCCTGCATTGCCTCAGTATTCATTGTTATCTACCCAATTACTGTCCGTCTCTGAGCTCCTTTGATGTTTCATCATGTGGTACACTGAACACGTGATTGTACTACACAATGATTGTGTAACACAGTCGCTGTTTGTGTGACTAAATAAATTCACATTCATATTTTCCTGTACACTACCTGTGTCATTCTACTCCATCTGTACCCATAGCAACTGTACGTTGTTGTGGTCTCTATCACTGTATTTTCAGTCAAAAAACGAAACAAAAGTCAAGCCAAATAACCACAGATTATTGTACTCAGACACAGCAACACAAGATTCAGTGGGAGGGCAGCTCCAAAACTGTCTGGGAAAAAGATCTTAGAAGAACTTGGCCCATGCAATTGTTTTTTTCTAAATGTATCCATGTCATTTTTAGCAGCCTCAAGAAAGAACGACAACAAGTGAAGTAGAACATTTAAAGAAATGCTTAGATGCATTCTTCCCAACCGCTGTGGCCCTGAGAGAATCTCCTTCTCTTCACTGTCAACCAGCATCATTACGACATGTAAGCACTATCTTTTAGTACACAAGCTTTAGGGAGTCAGATGGCTGAGCGGTTAGGGAATTGGGCTATTAATCAGTAGGTTGTCAGTTTGATTCCCAGCCGTGCAAAATGACATTGTGTCCTTGGGCAAGGCACTTCACCCGACTTGCCTCGGGGGAATGTCCCTGTACTTACTGTAAGTCGCTCTGGATGAGCGTCTGCTAAATGACTACATGTAAATGTAGGACACAACCACCTTTGTCACTCTACTGTTGGATGAGTGCAATATGAGTGCAGCAGGACAACACACTCTCGCCAGTCTAACAACTGACTCAGCAGTTTCAAAGCAGTGGGGAAAGAATATGAAAGCCAAACAGGAGAAGGATTCAGAGTTGACATTAAAACTGGACACAAATACACCCAGCACTAACTGGCTTGTTCACTCTCTCATAACTGTTCAGATTTACAATCATGGTCTCTTAGCCTGTGCTCTTCTTCAGCTATCCCGTTTCTTCTTATGAACTGTGCAGGGATTATGTCCAGTCCAGAGATGTCATCGTGCTTCTTTCCCCTCTCTCTTCAATTATATTAACTTATGATCACACATTTTGTACTTGAAAAACAGATGGCCTCATAGGGATCATCATTAGAATATATATATCTTTATACAGAGGAGAATTCAGTAAAGATAGGAAATATCCCATACACATGAAATAACAAAAATGAGTCCATGGATTGATGGCTGGTTATCTCAGATAAAGTATTCATGACCATATGATTTTTCCAGCACAGCTGTGTGTGCTCTCTGTTGCATCTAACTGTGGCCCAGGATTCACAATTATTATGTTAACATGCAAATGAAGGTGGCTCAGGGAAGCAGGGGCTTGGGAAAGAGGTATATGTGCCTCTTTCCCACTTCTTTCTCGCTTTTTTACATCTCTCTATATCTCCTTTTTTCATTTTCTTTTTAACGCTTTCCCTCTCTCTCTCTCTCTCTCTCTCACTCACTCACTCACTCACTCACTCACTCACTCACTCACTCACTCACTCACTCTCTCTCTCTCTGTCTCTCTCTGTCTCTCTCTCACACACACACACACACACACACACAGATGTCATGGGTTGCCCAGTGCAACACAGGAATCTCAATCCACCCAGGAGATTATGACTATAAAAATATCAAAATGCACTGGGTCCCTTGGCTATCTACTTAAGCCTTTTAAAAGCCCTGCTAAATGATGGTCCAGTGAGCTGAAAAGCCCTGACCTTTCACCAATGTATAACGGTGTGTGCTTGCTAATGTAGTGGCGTGTGTGTCGTCATGGACAGGACAGGACAGGAGTCAGCGACCATAAAAAAACAACCTGAATACTATATTGTTACAGATACAACTTAAACTCATCCACACACACTCTCACACATATTAGTTTAGGCCAATTCAGGCCTTTCAGCAGGTCCACTGTCCAGCATATGGCCAATGTCCAACTATTGTCCCACACCTCCAACTCCCCTATATGTCCCTGACTGGAGCCATCGCCCAACCAGATATGATAGACAGTGTGGGGAAGGGAGGGGAGAAAGGAGAGGGGGGAAAAGATGGATAGCAACAGACTACAAGGTTCTGGCCTGCAGCCCTTCAACTGCAGAAAGGCCCAGTCACTCCTTATGTTTAACAACACTGGCTGTCTTCAAGTCATACACACTCACTCACTCACACACACACGCGCACACACACACACACACACACACACTCTAAGATTCAGTCTTGTGCTGCCGCATTGTGGTAAGTCGCAGCACAGCAGCTTAAAACATACAATAACATTGATGACCATTGTATGCTGGTTGTCCACTCACGTATCTCGCTCTCTGAATGGGAAATGTACAATTGATGGGGGAGTAACAAAATACACTTAGTACTTAGCCTCCTCCCTTCCAATGCCAAGCCCTGGTACCTACTTACCTCTGTGTTCTTGGACACCACTGGATCTTCTGCTCCCCCTGAAGCCTCTCTCTGTTCCCCAGCTCCCCTCCCCCAGCAACAGGCCGTCATCATTGTTCTCTAAGATCTTAGACATAACAGGGTTAAGCAAAAGAGATGGCAAAAAATTGCTTTAAAAAAAAAAACACTCGTAAATATATAACAATTCCTGTGAAAAAAACATTGTAGGTACAGAAGAAAAGTTATGAAATGAAATGGCATTAAGTGTTAATGGTAGAGGTTATTACAAAAGTGTAAGAAGGTTGAAGGTCATGTTACCAAAATAAAATCTTTGTTAACATCCCCTTACCCCTGGAAAGCCCCCCTCTCCTGTACCAAGTTTTACTTGTGTATTTCATTTGTACCACTAAAACGAAATGAAGTGTAACTACATCGCAGTACCCATTGCTAAAATGTTGTTAGTAAAGGGGTTGCTATGTAGTTCCATGGTTGTTAATGTACTAGTGTAAATTGTTGCAAATTTTTGTTTATTTTTTGCAGTTTGATGTTTCAGATTTGACTTTATACAGAGCTCAAACAAACCTTCATAAAAAAAATAGCTTTACAAACAATACACAATTCAGGACTGCCCAGTTTTTTCTCTCTCCTATTTATTTTCCCTTCTTTCTCATCCTAATGAGTGAGGCTTTTTTATCTCTGTGTAATGTCTTATAGACTGATAATGTCTGGATAGCTACTTTCTGGCAAAAGCAAGCTATGGTAGGTGCTAGCTAGCTTACTGCTGACTTGTACTTCGATATGGGTCAGATTACCTCACTCACAGGTGTAATTATCCACAGTCTCCATAATTTGTTTTAATCAAAGGTGTAAACAAACATTTAACATATTTCATTTCATTGGCATTCCAGCCAAACCACACATGCCACATTATACATGAACTACTCTTGCTCCATTTCAACACACTCACCCAGTTCTGATTACGTAGTCTAAAGGATGTGAGTCTATCTGCCATGGAGTCCAAAAGCTTATCAGTCCGCCCCTGGATCTCAGCCAGTGCCTTCATCTTGCACCTCTCTGTCTGTCCTTCTTTTGTTTGAATATTTCTTTTTTCTTTAGATCCTCTGTACTTCACTTTCTCAGGAGGATGGAAACGCCTGCTATTCTGTTTATATCAGTATCACCTCCCTGCTTCCTCTCTCACCTGTACTCACACACACTCTGCACAGTAAAATCCTCAGGAGGAGAATGGCAGTTTCTTTACTTCCCTGGGGAGAGTTGGAGATCAGATCTGCGGTCCTTCTAGGTGGGAATGGGATCCGTTTTCAGGCAGTCCTGGTCAAGAGAGTACCACAAGCTCTCTGACAAGCGCAGTCGTCTCTCTCCTTAAACTTTGACTGTGTCCACTCCCAGTGAAAAACAAATAATCCACTCATTCAGTCTAAAATTTACTTTTTCCCAACAGAAGAAAGTGTAATAAACCGGAGACTTTCCGTAAAAAGTTCCTCATCGTTTTTTGTTCAGTTGTGTTGTGGATTTCCATCATGTTCCATGATCTTGCATCCCAAAACCAACTTTGGTTGGGAATAAAGGAAATATTCACCTTCCTACACTCCTCCTATATTTTTACAACCCTCCTCCTACTATTTTCTCTTCATGTCTCCTCTGCCCCAATTTCTGCATAGTTCTACTGCCTTATCTCCACCATCTATCAAATGGGAGGAAAGAGAAAAAACATAATGCAACAACATTCTCCTTACACACACATTTAGCTTTTGACCCAGTGTATGTCTCAAAGATTTACCAAGACTTACAAACCTCGACAAAAACAACCATAACCTAGTTTCGTCAATCTTAAATCTTGCAAAAACTAGCATTACTCCACAACCTATCCATAAATTTCTATTTAGCAATCTAGTGATCTATAATTTTCAGCAACAGAAAACAAAAAGAACATATCTCTGAATGAATAGTTGTTGGAAGACGCCTAATTACAGTAATCCCTCATTCCCAAGATAAAATCCCAGAACAGCTCAGGTAGACTCAAAGACAACTGCCATATGTCTCATTTTAGCCAGACTTGTGATTTGACTTGGTAATAGTTAGTCTTGTGAGTCTCACTAGTAAGTTTTACTATTTACTTTTGTTAGAAGTCACTAGTTTTGGGTAGTCTGAGGGTGGGTGTTAGTGTCAGCTGGGTATCAGAAACAGCACCATTGTGTGGTCAAGAAGAGCTTTACTACACAAAATACAAAGAGGATCACAGGTTGGGTAGAGTTCCAGACATATAAGTACATACTGTAGATGCTTAGGGATAGTAATGGATTCAAAGTGCAAAAAGCGAGGGGGAGAAAGTGAGAGAAAGAGAGACAGACAGAGACAGAGGGAAGGAGAGAGTGACAAAAGAGAGACAGACAGAGACAGAGGGAAGGAGAGAGTGACAAAAGAGAGAGAGAGAGAGAGAGAGAGAGAGAGAGAGAGAGAGAGAGAGAGAGAGAGAGAGAGAGAGAGAGAGAGAGAGAGAGAGAGAGAGAGAGAGAGAGAGAGAGATGGCTGCTGTAAGCTACATGGACAAATGGTTAAAGCTCCACCTCTGATTGTCATGTCATGATGCCAGATTGTGGAATGAAGATAGCCAGCACATCAGCAAATGCTGCCCTGGATGGGAAACTGAGGCTCACCTTAACACTGTGAGGACAGAGAAGAAGAGGTGGGATCTGGCTACCGCAGGCTCCTGTGTTGTTCCATACTCTACCTGGCTGTGCTCCTGGATATCTAAAGAGTAGGAGGGGACTGTCGGATTTCAATTCATGGTAAGTCATTTCCTTGGTTTTACTTACAATTTGCTGAAAATCGTGTTTCACACAAAAGTAATTTAGACTTTTTCTCTGCTTGAAGTGAATGAGTTAAATTACTGTACCCAAAGACAGGGCCTTTTTAAGACAAATTTTATTCAAATAAAACCATGTCCATTAAACCCACACATCATTTTGAGCTTTATGTTGTAAACAGCTTTTCTGCCTCAGCCCCTAATATAAAAATATAAGGTAAAGCAAATCCCTAAGCATGTCACTGACACTAGGAAGCTTTGGAGATGTTTGCTTCATGGACCCCTATGAAAATCAATCAACTGGTTTGGGTTCCAGGAAACAGTTGGTTTCTGAGTCGTGATATAGATTAGTTTCATTTCCATGTAGTGTTTAGTACATACTTGAGTTGAGGAATGTGAGCGCGACAATATCGAACAAGGCGAAACAGGGCCATCAACCATAAATCAGAAAGTATAATTATGAATTTGTGATTTATCAAAATGTAATAGTATCCAGTTGTATGTTGAAACATGTAATGTTGATTTGCAAGAGGAACCACCATGTCTGAGATCCATTAGGCTCCAGGACATGTACATGAAGCCAGAGCTAAAGCATCAAACCCAGGTTATTCCTGTACTGTCCTCACCTGATTTAGCCCTGCTGCATTGAGCATGGCTTTTTAATGCTGATCCAGTTACTTAACATTAGGAGCCAACAGCATGTGGAGCCAGCCCAGCCACACCAACACCATGACACACAGATTAGCCTGGGTCATTTCTGACTGAGCCTGAAGCTACTCTGCATCTACCTGCTGTTAGATGTTTCCTGAGCAGTTTCCTGAGCTCAGGTCATTTGCTGACTCTGCAAAGTGTTGTTTGGGAAGTGTTATTTGGGAGAACATGTAGAGTGAGTGGAGAAAAGAACAACACTAACCAGGTAGATGCAGATACTAACGGTGTCTAAGGAATGTAACGGCAGTCTGTTATCTGACAAGTGCTGTTGTCAGTCATTATTGGTCTAGTTTATCTGAAGCGATGTGAGCTCCCCGGGCCCTGGAAGATACATTACCATTCTGTTACCTTTCCTCAGCGTGCTAGAGGTGATGTAGGCTGACACTTTAAGTCCATCTCCTCCGCTCTCCTTCTGGGTCTCTGTGAGACAGAAGATGGCCTCCGCGTCCGAGGACCCCCTTCTAGGAACCGGTCCCGATGAGGACGGCTCTGAGGTGTCTTTGTCTGGCAGTGAGTCCGACTCAGGAAGTGTACTTTCTGATGACTCAGTGCTTCCTGACTATCAGCGGGACGAGGGGAAAGGGGGTCCTGCCTCCACGTTATATGCAGCATGCTTTCGGAACGAACCCCAGGCTCTCAAGATCATTCTCGAGAGGGGAGTCACCAAGGAGGAAGTCATGGAGACAGACATCAATGGTTGGGTAGGATTTCCTGACAGACCCCAGTCTTTGGGTTCAAAAGTCCTCCAGTTGAAATAATCACAATAAAATAATTGTTTTTACACTGAGGTCTGAACTAATCAAGTATTCCACATTAAAAAAAATCTCTGTCCATACATATCATATTTAAGTAAAAACAAATTGTCCCCAACAGAACGGTCTGATGATAGCATGTTACAAGGGTTTCCTGGATATTGTCCACGGCCTTCATTACTGTCCCTTCATAGACATCAACCACCAAGACAATGATGGCAACACTGCACTGATGATCGCTGCTCAAGCAGGTCAGTGCTATGCTCAACCCTCAATATGTATGGTGGTACAATGTGTAAGGTTTATTCCTGTTTTGTCTGTGCTTTTGTTCCTGACAACTTGTCTACATTTCTCATATTTTGTTGTTGGCCAGGTCACATCAGCACAGTCAACTATCTCCTGAACTACTACCCTGGAGCAGACACAGAGATCAAGGACTGTCGAGGGTTCACAGCCCTCATCAAAGCTGCTATGCAGGGCCGCAATGACGTTGTAGCCGCCCTCATCATGGCAGGTAGAAAAGACACCAGTTTGAATGTAACACAACAATAGTGACAAGAGTTTAAAAGAGACTGGGCGTATGTGATGGAAACCAGAGCACTGAATATGTCTAAACTGGCTATTGGCTACCCTGTTCTCTCTCAGTGTGACATGAGACATGTAGTACACATGTGATTTATTAGATAACATACGATAAGTACAACAGTTCGCCACCAGTTATTGAGTTGAATGGATCAAGAGTCAAGTTGGATAGGAAGATTAAGCCAATAGTGGTTATAAACACGGTTTGCTGCCAACCTCACAGGACAGACAGGGTGATGTTTTCTCAAGAGTAAGACAGTTGGAGAGAAGACTGAGAAGATTAAGAGGAATATCAAACATAGAGAAACAACAGTAAGTATAGATCAATGGTGTAGAAAGTGGTTTAACAAAACCAGTTGGTACCAACCACATAATTCCTGTTTGCAGAACACAATTTGAAACAAAGATTACTGAGTGAGTGTCAGGAGGCAGTATTGGTAGCCAACATCGTCATACCATGCTGTATATTTCTAAGTTTGCAATTCAGCTTCAGGTAGGTGAGTGTAGTAGTGACGCCAGACAGGTTTAAGGGATCATTTCGGAGGACATCATCCCACCTTAACAAAGTCTCAGTAATCTTTTACTTGACTGCAGATCCTGGCTGACAGAGGATTAAGCTGGTTGGAGGGCTATTTTGGTATCGTCATGAGATCATGTCTACTGGATCGTGTCAAAGTCAAAATCTCAGCCAAATCCTTCCTTAGTGTTGTTTTTCTTGTGACCAGCAAAACTGAGATTCAATAAGGCCCCCCAAAAGATCACAGAACATTTTCATATTTATGTTATTTAATGTATTGCAATTGCATTGTCCTTTAAGTTTTGAGGTAACATTGAAACAACCTGAAAAGACCTTCCCTTCCTCTACTATGTGTCAAAGGTGCTGACGTAAACGCAGTCGACTCTACAAAGAGCAGATGTGCCCGAGACTGGGCCCTGAAGACGGGGCGCTTTGACACCTTACACCGCCTCCGCCGTCTCAACCTGCGGCCCAGAGCTGAGCAGTTTTGCCAAAGCTACGTCTGCGAATGGCCTGAGCTCCAAGTGCTGGTGGCCAAAGCCACGGCCAATAAGAGTGCAGGTGAAAAGATCACCCAGAGACTCAAATCCACCTTTGGCTTCAATTTTCCCAGAGACCCCCAAGATAACGGAGTGTTGGATCACATGGTGCGTATGACCACAGGCCTGTACAGCCCCCTGGTAGCCACTGCCTGCCGCCCACTCTGCCCCACCAGTCCCCCCATGGCAGGTAAAAGGCGCCTGGCTGTGCCAGAGCTGGTGAAGAAGCACACAGTGAAGGAGCTGGAGGAAACCTCTGTGTGCCATAGCACCAGCTCCATCTTCTGCATAACACCCTCCCTTCACTCAGCCGAGTCCATCACTGCAGCCTGCTGTGTGGACACACAGCGCAGAGGCAGTATGCTGTCTCTGGCCCCCAATGGTGTGGCACACAGCTTTATGCACCGCAGCATGGCCCACAGGAACAGCGTGTTCCCCTCCGGCTGCATCCCTCAGATCAAGGTCAGCAAGTCTGGAGAGCCTACACCCAAGAAGGAGAAGAAGAAAAAGAGGCACAAGGGCCACCTGGAGCCGCCCAAGTGGAAGTACAAAGAGATCAAGGATGAAAAGAAAAAGGAGAAAAAGAAGGCAGAGAAAGAGAAAGAAAAGAATAATAAAGAGAAGAAATAAAAGTCCATGCACCGCCAATATATTTCAGATTTTTTTCCACAGACAGTATTACCATCATGTTCCCCTGTTGGACTCCAATGGCTTTATTTGTTTGTTTTTTGGTAACATGTAGTTACATATCCAGGTGCTTGCAATGAGCGTTATTTGGTAATAAGGCCTTAGTAAGTTAGCAAGTCTTATTAACACATGTTAATGTGCATCTTATAAGGGCCTTAGTACCCAATAACTCATGCTTATCTCTTTTTTTTTTACCCTAGCACTAACCCCTTACTAATATTATTAACACTTCTACAGCCTCATTCACACATAGTTATATCAATACACTCGTACATTTTCTATAAACTAACGCTCATTACAAGTAACGGTTTTCTTTGTTAAGAAAAAAAAAAACATCACTATGGATGTCAAAATCTCACAATCAGCTACTATTGCATTATAAATGCAACTGAAAAAAAACTGTCCAGAGTTCAAAGTAAAACATTTTCTTTTTGTATTTTTTTATGTCATTGGCAATTATTATTTTGTAGTGAATGCGTGCTCAACTCAGGGTTTTAGAATACCAAAGCTCACGTTCACACTACACTCAGGGATTGAATCATAGATAATTGATGGCTTTTGTAAATATGTAAATATTGACTATGGACTTGTAAATCTTTATCAAATAAATTGTGGAAGTCATACAGTAGCTAAATTGGCTGCATGCTTTTTGCATTTATGTCTGCATACCATTTTGTAACTACACCTATGAAGCTGCTAATTCTGAAATTAGAACGATTTAGTTGTATATAACATGTTTTATTGTATATCTTGCAAATAAACCTTAGCGAAAGGTGGCTGTGTGCTTTATGATTACAAAGTCTGAGGCTAAGAGCAATGGTTATTCAAAGAGAACCTGGGAAAGGTTTACTGTAATCTCAGCTCACAGATTTACGCAACAGTCAGATATAGGACGGAAAATCACGTGTGACGCTAGCAAACAAAGTACTATACAATTAAGCCTATGATGCAGACAAAACACCAGCAAAAATGTATTATTGTTTAGACAAGCAGAACTCCGGTGTTATTTTATTGAGTACTGTTATTGAAGCTAACAGGTCTGCAACGATAAATCCAGAAATAACTTTTTTGGGGAAGGATCCCATTCTCCTGTGCATACTCCATTCCCAGATAAGTCCACCAGATGGCATCCTACAATTCTATAATAGAAAACATTTCCCAGAAATAATCGAAATGTCATAGATGATTAGCGTTTAGAAGTCACCACTACCTAGAACTCCTGAATGGAATACTGCAAAGACCCAATATACGAAACGACCTTGAACCATTTACATTTATTCATTTAGCAAACGCTTTTATCCAAAGCGAATTCCAAGAGAGAGAGCTTTACAAAAAGTGCATAGGTCAATGATCATAAACGACAGCCATTATCCATATATTCGCAAACTGACTAAAACACCAACCATTCATTTAATAGTAATAAAATGTCTTACATCTGCAGTTGTAAGGGCATTTTTGATATTGGGCAATTGAGTGAGCATATACCTTGCCAAAGGTTGGCTGCATACATCCTGTCTGTATGTGCAGGACATGGAATCCTAACCCCTTCCAAGGCACAGTCTGTTGGGTAATCTGCCCACCTGGGAAAGGGTATTTATAAGATATAAGGGTGAGGATTCAGCTGGTCCAGCATCTAATGTTACAGGAACTAATTATTACCTTGTTGATATATGAATGCAGGACACACAGTCACAGTAAAACCTGCAATACATTTTGTCACAAACCACTTGTCTAAGTTTTAAAGATCACAGGTACCTATAGGGAGAGGATGAGTAATACAATAAACTTGATCAAACCACTCTGGTATTTGAGCAACATATCTGAAGGGCAACATACCCTTGTCTGTGGAAACATTTACATCAACTTGATACACAAGTATAGACTGTTTCAGGCATCTGATGCCTCTGGAATTTGTGTTCTTACTCTGTAAATAGTGAACACGAGGCCTATACTTGGCATGAGATGTGTGTGAGTATGTGTGGCCTAACAATCGCCCTCTTAAGGGTGGGTGAGCTGTCAGGCTTTAAATCTGTGACATTATGTCTGCCAAATGTCATATAGCCTACAAATTATTATGGCTAGTATGTTATAGGTTTAACATCTCCACCCACATGAATAATTGTTTTTCTGTCGACATTACAAATAACAACCGAAGTGTTCTGTCCCTTTAAGGTATTTGATCCTGGCTGGTTAGCCGTTTGCGTGTGTATGTGTGCGTGTTTTGTAGCTATGCCTATGTGCTTCTGTGAGCCTTGTTCGTCACACATACTATCTTAAATTTATGCAATGCAATGGGACTCTAGCGACCATGGCTAAGAAACGGCTCTTATTAACACTGTTCTTGTTTGTGGGCTCATATGGTACTTGTGATGGTGAGTAAACGATATATTCTTAGCTAGTCCTCGTTTCGCGACTGAATTATTATTTTATCTAATCTCGGTGTTGCTCCAGCCTAGCATCGCTTAGCACAACAACATGGCGCAAGGATTTGGATGCTTTCTAGCTTGCTGCCAACCTAACAAGCCGAATTTAGCAGTAAGGCTGACTGTTAAAATATTATAAAACGCGGCGAGAAGTCTCAATCAATGTTTTAGTCATGTTCTACATCCAAGTCTGGCTGACAAAACTACTGCCAGACATGTCTTGGTCGCTCTTGCAGTTTCTGGCTCGAGCGTTTGTGTAAATAAGAGAACATCACATATGACATGTAAAAACACATGTGAGGTGAAGTCATATAAGCCGTATAAGCAGATGTGAAAATATAGCTACTGGAAATGCATTCACATTTTAACTACTTTGTTTGTTGTTGGTTGAACTCTCTTGAAATACTCGGGCCCTAAAGTATTGGAATAATGGTAGCCTAGTCTTGTTTCTGTATATTCAGTAACTAAATTAATTAGTAGCCTACTAATGAATAAAAAAATGCTAAATATCTCCATTAGCAATTACGATAGCTATGTCTTCTGTATTGTTCCCATTCAAACCATTTCATCTATTTTTTACAATATCTTTCAGGTATCTAAAATGTTTGTGTTTGGGACATTGTGAAGCAGTAGTAGGCTGCCTTTCTGACATTTAAGACCATGCTATTTTTGATATTTCAACACAATACTCACTGGCAAGCGGGCAAGGTAGATTCAGAAGTTGACCTATTTAGCTTTCAAGCGCTGCTGTACATTGCTAAATAGGCTATTGTGTGCTACCCAACCAACTGGGGTATCCTGAAGCTTCTTGTAATTCGAATTAGTCCATGTTTATGATAAGAATACAATAAGTAAAATGAAGGTTTAAGGAGTAGAAAAAGGCCAGCAAGGTGTGCGTGTGTACAGATGAGTAGTCTAATGAACCCGATAGCTGCTGCTCAGAATATTTCTGGGCTAAAGGCAGGAAGTGAATGTCTTGATAAATGCATGGGGTACTGACAGCAGACTGAAGACAGTTGAAATCTAGGTCCGTTTGGGTGTTTGTGTGTGGAATGAGGGCAATTCCATCCGGGGAGGGGCACTCCTTAGCACACACATCAACTGATGGATCAGATCAATGCATAACTGATCTGGACTGAAAAAGCTCTCTATTGTTTCCATCTCTATATGTAGTACCTTCCTCTTATCCATCCATTCCTCTCATCATTGCACCCTCTCTCTCTGGCCTTTAATTCTTTTCAGACAGAGAAATGTGCTGAGTATAGTCCTACTGCTCTATAATATTACTCTGATCAATATTTGAAACCACGTATCAGAAAATCTTTTCAAAATAAATTTTCAGTTGTAGCTCCCAGTGATACCTTTACTGAAACACGACACATGATCTAACACTACTATAAAAAATGTTGCTACAATCCTTATTTTATCTTGACTGTGGTGACCTTATTTAGTTTCTAACAAGTAGCAAGGCATCCTGTCCTTCATGTCCAATAAAAGTATTCCAAATCTTGAAAAAGGTCTGCCTCTTCAAGATTGCCATGGTTAAGGATGCCATTGATTAAAGATGACTTCAATTCATTGTGAACATTTTTTGGTGAATCCAACTTAAGTAGGAGTACAGTATTATAATTTTAATAAAATGAAAGGGATACGTTGCCTATTGGATTTTTATTCAAGTATCAAAATTATCAATGTGATATCAAGTGTATTTAAATAGTAAGAGTAGAGAAAAAAGTTGCTAATCTTTGGTCCAGTAAAACATGTCTCCCACTCACTGTTCTCTCTCACACATATAGGACTGCCTGTAAATTGAATGTTGTTTGTTGGTTTTGTTTGGAAAGATTTAAGACTTTCTGTCCACCAATAAAACCACAAAAATCATATCATGTTTTTATTCTTTGTTGGCTCTCTTAACATGATGGAGATTTACATGTAGGCCTGTTTGTTCAGGAATTTACCTTTTACATCCAGAGCCAACTAGTAGTCTCTGTGAGGTAAGGCAAACAGAGATGTCATCAGAGCAGCCCCTCTGATTGAGGTATCTCCTACAGTCTCTTTGAGTTCATAGGTATGACCTAATTTAATATTACATTTACATTACATTTAGCAGACGCTCTTATCCAGAGCGACTTACAGTAAGTACAGGGACAATTCCCCAAGGCAAGTAGGGTGAAGTGCCTTGCCCAAAGACACAACATCATTTGGCACGGCTAGGAATCGAACCAGCAACCTTCTGATCAATATCCCGGTTCCCTAACCGCTCAGCCATCTGACTCCCATAATATCCAATTAAACCACACCAGCCTTGATATTATCAAGGTTAGATGGTTAACTTTTCCAGGATTCTTTCATTCTTTTTAAGTACTTGTTCGGATGAGAGCATGAATGCAAACAGATGGGATGATTGTTTGCATGCCTACCAGACAGTAGCTGGGCAATAAGCAGGGTTCGAGACCAAATGATTTGTTTGGAAAAACTAAGTGGCTAGATGCTAAGTGTGGGGGAAGGTGATCTAGAACATCAAAATTATATCTGTCCTGCTGTATAAAATCTAAGAAACAGACCACCTAATTTCATTGAGCAACATGTAAGATGCCCTTTTGGGCTATCTTCTGCCAAATGAGTCATTTTGTTGTTTGGAAAGCTCTTTCTCTTTATCTCTGTTCTATCAGCTGCATCTAGACTTCTGCTCTCCTCTAGTCACTCCATTGATTTCTATTGTTTTTATCCCTCTCAAATTAAGATGCGGCTTCCTGTCTAAAGTCCAAGGACTCGTGTGTCAGGGCCTCGGGTATTTAAGGCCAGCCTCCCATGGGTACCACAGCAGAGAGACGATGTAATCACATACTGTATGCTCACTCATAATTTAGCTTTAGACAATACCTGCATTAAGGCTCGCTACAAAGAGACTCTTTTACAAACCCAGCTCTGCGTTACATGTTTGTATATTTTCCATTATTCCTATCCAACACTGATTACAAACCTGTGGCATATCAAGCTATTTTTAGGCAGGTTTCTACACATAAACGAACACTTGTATGTACATGTACTTCTTTTGTATTGATTGAGTGTGGTGAGGGAGTAAGTGAACACGGTGAGGGTGGAGTGGTATGTTTTCTCTGCCTGGTGTCATCAGATTGTCTTAATCAGCTACATGTCTGGCTGTGTTGAACTTCTCCAACACCCTGTCCTATCATCTAGAGGCTGCACTTAACGGCACTCAGATCACCACCACCCCCACATTGTTCCTGGCGTCGGATTCCCAGTATCTCAGCCCGGGTTGGGATTTGGGGGTCGTTGGATAGTTGTATTTACGGATGCTTTTACAGAGCTTATCAGCACGTTAATGCAAAGTCTAGCAGGTTTGATTTTACACCAGTATTTACTTGAGGTAATAGGTTTGCTAATGAAAACAATGGGTAGAATTACTGGAATTTTGAGTTTCACACTATTGGCCAATGACATGATCCCAAGTAGTGTCAGTTACTGTTGCAGCTGGTCATGCTCTCCATATACAAACACACATACCCCATTACTGCAGGAGGTTTATGACATACATCCATAGTGAATGCCCCAACCTGTCACTGCTCCGTCCCTCAGTTCAGTATCTGTCCTGACCTACCCCCTGTGCCCCTCTCAAAACTAATCCCAAAACATCCTCCTAAAAGTGTCCTCCCTCCACCCATTCTATCATCCTGCCCTATCAAGCCAGACTGGAAAGGGGGTTACCCTCACAGCCCCTCCTGGGTCTGGGGCTTTCCTCCCAGTCTCTCTGCTTGTTAGGGTAAATGGCTTGTGGTTTCCTATGTAAAAGCCACACAAAGGCCCAATGTGACGACACAGCAGAGAAGATTATCAAACTGTATTGTGGGCAGAGTCCATTTTTTTCCGCTCTGCAGTGTAATTAAATCTCTGCATTTAACAGAGAGACCTTTTGTCTTTGAGCTTTCGTTTTTTATGTGGGTATATATTATATGCACAGTCTACTGTATACAGTGTGTAGATTGATTGCATCATAGAACACATGTTGTTCCTGACTTTTGTTGTCTGAGCGAACACACTGAACAATACCTTTTTCTGTCCTGTTTCACTGAGGAATTATATTTAAGAAAAGTTTTATATTCTAGCTGACACACTTGTCTGGAAAAGCCAGAGTATGCTGAAACACTTCCTTTTTTTGGCTATGAGTAAGTCATACTTGTCTAGATTGGTTTAGTTCAAATGGATAGCTTACGTGTACTCAGTTTCAAGCCTCGGCCCTGTGGAAGAAGTAGACCTTTTAACTTTGTGTGGAATGTTTGTTGATTCTATTTGTGAAGTTCATTGGGTACATGCCTTGTTTTCCAGCACAAACTCTCATACATTCTTTGAATTATTTTTGAAATTATTTGTAAAGCTTGTAATGTTTATCCTACTATAATGTAATTAAGAAAGGTATTGATGCAACCTCTACTTTTATAAGGAAAAGTGTGTCTGTGCTTCAGATCAAATAATTGTTGTAGATGTAAGATGGTAGCCTGACGTTGTCATACTCATAATTCTAGTCAGAATATGAGTCTGAGAACTCTCCGTTGGGCTTTGACTACGGGGCGTGTTTCAAACGAGCCTGGAAAACAAATGCCTCTTCGCTCAATTGGATAGATCTACAACCAATCAGAGCAACAGAGTATGTGACGTATGTTAAGCACCGCATAGTTGTTGTCAACAGAACTAAACTGAGAGGCAGCTAAATCTTTACTGACTAAACTGCAAGCAGACTTGAAGTATGCTTGAAGAATGAATACAAACGATTTTTGCCAGTGTTGTAAAATTAATTTAAGGGTAGGGGGAGTACTTTTTGAGCGAAACAATAAAGGGCAATGCATGTACGAACAAGTTCTCCGTTTAGGATTACAACTCCACAAAAGAAAATGAAAAACCACAATGGCCACTGGGTTTTCATTGTGTCCCATTTTCTTAGCGACCATGGGGCCAGCTGATAAATTAAACTTTTACCGAATCCCGTAGGAAGGACGGCAAAAACATATTTTCCATCGACAAATGCCTTGATTGCGTCTCTCTGTTCCTCTTTCAAAATTAATGCGCTATCGATGTCTTCTAAAACAGACTCGATGGCAGAATCATCATAACATCCCAGATCTCCAGCGGTAGCCATGTTTGTTCAATACGAATTCAATTTAAGCGCTCTTTTGTGTCATGGGTGATTACGTTACTGTTGATCATCTGTCCATCATCGTATAAAGCCCGCCCTGGCAATTTCATTGGTTCGCCCAGATTCTGGTTTTCTGCAGTTGGTCCCCAATACGAGACCCTCCAGACCCAACTTCCCGACCAAATTTTTTTTGGGGCGGGGAGAAGTTGGGCTGGCAGCCAGAACCCTTTCCTGCCGGACCATTCAAATATGGGCATTAAAATGCCCATGGTTCCCGCCCTAATAGCGTCACCGTCCAATCACCGATTTTATTTCTGAAAACTGCCAGATACTCATGACAACTTAAGCTCAAAGTACATATCATTGGTTAAGGGGTTAGTGGGAGGGGGAAATAAATCTATCGTCTGCAACGGCAGCCATTGTTTTCCGAGGCGGAACCAGAGCGGAGACCATGGGAGATTGCCTACAGTGTTAGATTTACAGCTTCGACTTGAAATCGGAGACGATATTATGACTAAAGACAAGTTCCTTAATATGTGTTGTCAATATTGTCAATTAAAAGTCTAAACTTTTTACTTACGAAGAATTTGTTTGTGGGAGTGAAGCGAGTGTTTTCAGGAAAGAATGACGTGTCCGGCTTGGCCGTTTGTGACAGGCAGCAATGACGGTAGTAGCACTGTTTAGCTTCGATTTGAGCAGATTTCTAAAAAACTTCGAAAAACAACATTAACTAGGTAGATTATGTATACTGTAAGCTAAATGTACATGCCTTGTTTGGCCAATTCGGTCGATTGTGGAAGAAACTCGAACGTTTTTTAGTTATCGAGAGGAGTATCCAGCCATAGAGCTAGCTACTTTTGGGACAGGATAATTCCGGTTTTCCCTATGTCTCCACTAGTCACTAGAATGGTCATAACTTTTAATCAAAATATGATATTTCTAATCTGTCTTCTGTTCTACATTGCCTACAGACTTGTGGATATTCCACCCACTCAAAGTATTTCTCCATCTTGTAATTAAATCGGTGAAAATAGCAGTTGTCTGATGAGGTATGGTGGATGGAGAAGTTTTTGTAAAGAATGGCTGCCTGAAACCACTTTAATAAAATATGATTTGCCTCAAGTGATCATATATTTATTGACATGATAAAAATCTCCTAGTTCTCCTCTTCAAGATGGTATAAACAGTTAAGGTGTATGATTTAATATGAAAATTCAATAAATATGAATATTAATATGAATATCATATTTCAACAGCTTATGGAATGTTTGGAATGTTGGCTAGGCAGTAAAGGGCTAGTAAGATGGTGTTCTGGAATTGGAATTAGTCAAATCCAGCACCATTGGTAATGTATTGTCCTTGATTGCCCTCTGCTGGTTATAGCCTTAAGGTACATCAACACAACAATTTTGTAAAGTTTGTTCTCTTTTCCATCGACCTGTTCCAGGTCTGTGGTGTAACTGCACTACAGCACAGTGTGCGAAGACAGGATTCCAGTGTGAGACCGACGGGGCCTGCATGGCCTCCTCCTCCTCCATAAATGGGAATGAGCAGCACATTCGTATCTGCATCACCAACGACAAGCTGGAGCCTCCCGGCCAGCCCTTCTACTGCCTCAGTGCCGAGGGCCTGTTAAACACACACTGCTGCTACACTGACTACTGCAACAGCATCAGCCTCAAAGTACCCTCTGGTGAGGACACACATGAGCATGCAACATGCAAACGTTTACACCCAAAATGTATCACATGGTGCGCATAGCTTTCGGGATATAGGCCTACAATCAACTTCTCACATAGCATATCGACCCTCTTCTATGTCTTTTGTTTTCTCTCCCTATAGTGACGTCTCGGTTGGGCCTGGGGAGTGGTTTTGGCCCGGGGCGCACATGGGGTCCTGTGGAGCTGGTGGCGGTGATTGCGGGCCCGGTATTCCTGCTGTGTGTGCTGCTGATGCTAGGCGTCTTCCTGTTCCAGCACCACCAGAGGACCTACAGCCACAGGCAGAGGCTGGAGGTGGAGGACCCCAGCTGTGACCACCTGTACCTGGCCAAGGACAAAACCCTGCAGGACCTCATCTATGACATGTCCACTTCTGGATCTGGTTCCGGTCAGTACTACTAGTACTTGAGGGCCCTGAGGTGCAGAACTAGTCAATGTGTCCCTTTTACTCCTGTCACACCTCAATTCTCCATTCTCACACAAAAAATGTTGTTCAGTTATGGCACATCCATGTTAATGGCAAACGCTGGAGGGGAAGCTTTGTAGCAGCATTCTGACCGGTGTTCTGTTCCTGCCCCTCGTTGTCTTCTGTTAGTGCAGGTCTCCCTCTGTTTGTACAGCGCACCGTGGCACGGACTATCGTTTTGCAGGAGATCATTGGGAAGGGGCGTTTTGGTGAGGTGTGGCGTGGTCGCTGGCGTGGTGGGGATGTGGCGGTAAAAATCTTCTCGTCACGAGAGGAGCGCTCTTGGTTCCGGGAGGCTGAGATTTACCAGACCATCATGCTTCGTCACGAGAACATCCTCGGGTTTATCGCTGCTGACAACAAAGGTAAATGCTTTCATCGAAACCCTCAAGTTGGGCTGGTTGCATGTTCTTAGAAAGGGTATACTGTGTAAAGAATCGTATCTGTATTTAATCTTCGTCTTCTCCTTCTTAGATAATGGCACCTGGACCCAGCTGTGGTTGGTGTCAGACTACCATGAGTATGGCTCTCTGTTTGACTATCTGAATCACTACTCTGTCACCATCGAAGGCATGATCAAGCTGGCATTGTCTGCTGCCAGTGGCCTGGCACATCTGCACATGGAAATCCTTGGCACTCAGGGTAAGAGATGTGTGTGCGCAAATGATCAAACTTTGAGATGACATGTCAGTATATTTACACAACTGTTTGTATTATTTATGTTTTTTTTGCCGTTCCCTTTCTCTGCTATTGATAGCCACTCCCCTGTAACTGGCCCCCAGTTTTACAAACAGTGAATCGAGGCCAGTGAGCCTATTCTCTCACCTAATAATCAGACCTGGGTCAGTTACAAACCAGCATCTTCATTGAGTGGCTTATACTGAGTTTTCAGGGACTATATACTTTGTAAATAACTTTAATCCACAGTTCATTTAGAAAATGGACACACACTAATACTCCTTACATAGTTATATTGTCTTATAAGTAATGGTTGGGATGAATGGACAGAGGACCTGCATACTTTTGGTAGATAGCCTAAGTGTTTTTGTGGCACTTAGGTAAGCCTGGCATCGCCCACCGAGACCTAAAGTCTAAGAACATATTGGTGAAGAAGAACAGTACCTGTGCCATTGCTGACCTTGGTTTGGCCGTTCGCCACGAGTCTGTCTCTGACACAATCGACATCGCCCCCAACCAGAGAGTGGGCACCAAGAGGTACATACAAACTCACAATGAAGTGACCCTTTACAACCTAGAAAAGCATTTCCTAACCACTAAACTGCATGGTCCTTTTCTCACAGGTATATGGCCCCTGAGGTTCTGGATGAGAGCATCAACATGAGACACTTTGACTCGTTTAAATGTGCAGACATCTACGCCCTGGGCCTAGTCTACTGGGAGATAGCACGCCGCTGCAATGCTGGAGGTTAGACAGCTCACTCTTTTACACACCATCACAACATAATAGAGGACTTGGTTGAGTTTGTATTTGTTTCAGTGCTGGTTGTGAATTGTAATTCCAGTCAACTGACATGGAGTTGCATTCTTGGTTAGTTGGTGACCTGACATTTGATCTGGTTCTAGGTATACATGAGGAGTACCAGCTGCCATACTATGACCTGGTGCCCTCTGACCCTTCCATAGAGGAGATGAGGAAGGTGGTGTGTGACCAGAAACTACGACCTAACGTGCCCAACTGGTGGCAGAGCTATGAGGTAAGGTGTTGGTCATGTCAGTTTGAGTCTTATCCAATCCGATCCTAGCTGCTTCCTATCCAAGTCTTCCCCGTATCTATTTAAATTTCTTAAGCTTATTTTACTCACCTTTACCAAACTGCCAGCCCAGATGTATCCTCAGAACTTCAAAATGCAATGTTTCCTGTTCCCTCCTCCCTTCCACCAGGCCCTGCGTGTGATGGGTAAAATCATGAGGGAGTGTTGGTACACTAATGGAGCAGCCCGCCTCACTGCCCTGCGCATCAAGAAGACCCTGTCTCAGCTCAGCCAACAGGAGGACATCAAAATCTGAGACCGAGAGACAGAGAGAAAGTGAGAGAGCAATGGCCAAAAGACTTTAGGGGGGAGGGGGGAGACCCTGTCCTAGACAAAGGGACAAGGTTTTATTTGCTAAAAGAACGCATAAGTTAAAGAACAAATAGACTGATGATGAAAGCTAAATTGAGGTGGAAAGAAACCCTCTCCTGCCAGTTTGTCAAACCCCTTGAGTTGTGACCAGCCCTACCTCGCCTGCTCAGCTAAAACTACTGACGTGTCCTATCCTCCCCTGCCCAGCAGCCCCTGCCCTGACAGCCTCCTCACTCACAGCTGTCCCTACTGAATCGGCTGCACACTGCAATTACTGCTACTATTAATACTGCCCCCTTCAGTGTCTCTGGTTGAATAATAATAATAGTATACAGCTGTTTATTTAATAACAGCAGATGTCAGTTAATTGCATCCTTTTTGTTCGGTTAGTAGGTAAGTTTCTGTCTTTCAGTCAGGATTTTTTCTATTTAACTTATTTTTAGTTTTTCTGCCTTTTCAACTTCATCAGTTGAGGAATGAGGACTTAACTGTTGTTATTCCAGATGAGGAATGAATTCTGGATAGATTGAATCTCATTTAGTCAAATCCTGCTGAATAAAGACCTGCATCTTTTTGGTTTTTGCTCCACTGTATTTGTAACTCTTTCTCTGTCACCTCAATCTAAGACAGAAATGGATTTAACAAATGTATGACTCTATGGTGAGCGAGTCTATTAACTGTATTGAAGCCAATACACTACTGAATCATTTTTGTTCTTTCACACCTCCATGTTCTTTTTCCCTCAGGGTTTGTTTACCCTGGCAAAGTGTAACCACTGTATATACAATGACTTTTTTAAAGTATGATGATGTACATAACTCCTGGAATTCATTTTTATTTTTCTTTAAATATTTAAATCATGGGTATAATGGTTGCACCTTTTATACTGGTAGTAAATGTGAGAAAAGGAGAATGCCTTGTATGTGCTCATTATCCTCTACTGTACCAATCCAAAGCAACACAACTGTATGTCAGTCACTTCTGAGTCATCAGAGCACATACTGAACCCTTTCTATGGTCTCTTGTGATGTAGAACAGTATTTGATTCAATATTTCACTCTGTATCCTGCAATCAATTATCTACCCAAAACCTCCTTGATATGCAAGTTGTAAATAGTTTGTATCATGTGCACCGACTCAGATGTTAAACAATTTTTTTTGTCCACAGTTCCTTAGTTTTTTTCTTTTCAGGAAACATTAGGTTTTGCATATGCGTTTGTCCCATATTGTTGCTTTTTGTTGTTGTTGCTCATAAGGTACTGCTGATGTGAAGTCTTCCTTGTCATGTTATAAAAGCCAACCAGATTTCCTAGGAAAAAAGGCTGACAGGCCATGTGTGCACTATTCCACTAATAGAACACAACCAAATTGTCAAAACCAGTTTTTTTGGGGGACTCGATTGGTGTAAGGAGCACATATCCAAAACCATAGGAGACGATAAGAGTCTCGATTCACTTGAATCAGTTCTCAAAAGTGATGAATATTAGATGTTTTGTAACTGACAGGGTCAAAACTACCTTTGAAAACATAATAGGATATTTAGTGTGCTTTATACCTCGAGGTTGAACTTCATTGTGAATAAGAAATACTACTGATACTTGCTTCTCAGTGCTGTCTCACAGGAAGTAGATATGCCTGTATTTATTTTAATCTTATTTAATCAAATCTGTTAGTTATTGTTGAGTTCATGCTCATCTGCACTGTATTTTGTATACCTTGGGAGAAGTCAATAGGTAATGGTGTCCTGAACATTTTTGGGAGTGGGAGACCAGGACCTGGGTGTTATTACTGTATATTGAGTGGATGGGGAATGGTGATCTTATGCACATACTATGAGGCCAGGAGTTTTGCCTGGCTGTGTGTCCAGAAGCCTGCGGTTGATGGCATCATGCCTGTGGATACTGTACAAGCATGACCATCACCTAGAAAAGCTGTTGTATTGCACTATTGGTTGTTTTTGATGAAGCACTGTTGGATAAGGATACCCAGGTCTCTATACAGGCATGTGGGCTTAAAGGCAACTGAATCCAAGTAAAAATGGCAGGACTAATTTCCAATAGTGTAAATAGGTATTCTATAGAGAAATAAAAACTCCGGTTTTCCAATGTATGGTCTACTATTGTTTGTCCGCACACAGTAAACACAGTGAGCCAATGTCCCCATCAACCTTTATAAACTGTCCATATGCTAATTAGACTTATCTTACACTGGTAAGTACTTGTATAGCCTAATACTCAATGACCTGTCTGACCTTTCCACAGATCTTTACATGTAATTAAAAAAAACGTACAAGACAATTGCATCAAAGAGAAAATATTTATTTGCTCATGCATTAAATTGAAGTGTAGAAAACAAAACTGCACTTTCATTGATAACATCTCATCAATGTTATAACCAGAGTATCAACTTTTTTTGCATTTGAAAGTATACTGACTCAATGGTGCAATGAGCTCTCTTTCATATGCTGAAGCATGAAAGGTGAGCCTTTGGAGCATGTGCATGAGGAAAGTGCTGGTTGTAATTGTAAAGCTAAAGTTGTGTTTCGTACGTGCTTCGAACGAAAGAGGCCACAGTCACTGCAGCAAGATGGTCCCCCTTTTTGTCCAATACATAACTAAATGTAAATGACAAACCATTTCATATGCATTCAACACATCCAAACATAAGTGGAACTGGGAATGTTTCCAGAATAAAAATCTCATGACATCAGAGGAACACACATTTTCACTGGACTCTGAAACTGAAAGTTTGCATTTCCTTGGTCAAAATACCCCAATTGACTTCTGAGAGATTGTGATGCTAATGATTGTGAAGCACAAGCCATAAAAACATTCATTATTAAATAAGGTGTTTAATATTATAATCAGGATCTATTTCTGCATTTGTATTTTGTCCCAATGTGGTTTCCAACACTTACATTTCAAACAATACTTCAACTTAAAATATATAAAAATCACAAGGAAATAAAATACAATAAAACAAACAGAATATGAGAATGCCAAATATAAGTCAATGATAACTCAAGATAAGAACACACATATTTAGTGGTTGTGTATTTAAAATAAAGTGTGTTGTTAAAAACATTTACGCTACAATTTACATCCTCTTACTACCGCTAAGATAGCTTTAGGAGCTTTCCAAACAAGCTACATTGCAGTTAGGCTGCACAGCACACGAGAACTGGGGAGATGTCAAGATAATACATCCATGATCGCATCATTATGATAGAGTAATATATGATGCTGCAAACAGAATTTCAGTAAAGCTGGAAAGCAACATCCAACCTATGACACGCTATCCTGGAATTGTCCAGATGAGCAGCAAGACACCATCCCTGAAGGATGAATGAGGCCCATACATGACTTCATAAATCCAAATATACTATCAGAATACTTAGCCACTGAGAATTGATTGGTCAGACAAATTAACATAGTTCTTTGTTAAGTAACAAAATCTAATTAATGTAGGACTTCAACTACAAATTCTAGAGTAACTGGGCTGGCTTGAGACTTTGGGTCCACTTCAGAAGGTCTGTCTCATTTTTTGGGGTTGCTTGAGTTTTGGCTTGGTTAACAGTTCTGTATATCCCTTAGTTGTTACTCACATAATGTTTCTATATTGCTACACTGACAAAGTCAACAGACTCCACATTGTTGCGAAGAGGGAGGGAGGGAAAGAGATTGTCATGTGCTTAACACAGGACAGGAACCTACACAAAGACATTCACACTGAACCCCTCTGACGTGCCCCTCCTTCTCCCACTCTTCCTGCCCCCTTTCTTCTATGATCTACTTCCAATTATTTTTCAGCCCCTTCCCTTTGTAAATCGATCAAGCAGTTCCTAAAAATAAAAAAGAATACATCACCAAAGAAAAAATCTTAATAAATAGATACATTATTTAAAACATTTACATCCTAATGTTTGTATTTATTATACCATTCTGTATCATGTGTCTATCATGTCAATGATCATTGCTAGGTAAGGTGGTGTTCTCACCCTCGTCTCCGTTGGTGAGCACCAGAGCTTGAAGGATGTCTGAGAGGGACACAATGCCCATCACCACTTCCTGCTCATCCACCACCACCAGCCTATGCACCTGGGGAGAGCACAACTTATTATTTATTATTATCTGAAGCTTCTTAGCTCCAGAAAAAACAGATGGGTGGCCATTTGGTTTCCAAATGGAGGCACTTTGAATATAGCTCTTATATCTTGAATCTATAGAAACTCTTACAGCTGAAATAATGGGGGGCACAGCGTTATGTTTGAGCAGGCATTGGCAGTCAACCCGAAATAGCCAAATATTCAGTTAATATGCTTGCTTCAGTGATTTTATTTTTATCAAAATGATAGTATTTTTAGTTTAGGAATTTGTGACATTTTGCCAACTTTGAGCAATTCAGTCTCTGTAAAATAAGTGAGTAGAGCCACCACCATATTTACATCCATGATGATAATTTATTCCTCTGAATTAATCCTGAATTACACAATGTTAATCTATCTGTACATATGAAAACAAAGGGAAATGGCAACATGAAGGGTACAAGATACATCAGACATCTTTAGAAGGATGGCTACTCAAGTTCATGTCATAGCAAAGCACAGCTTTTATGGTTCCAAGCACACTTTAAGCATAAAATGTTCCAATATTGGACCTACACATAAATGTTGAGATGTAAACATGGACAAATTTTTCTCACCTCTGCCTCCACCAGTCTATTGATGATGGCCTCCAGCGTATCCCGTCTGTTACAAGTGAGCACACCCTCAAAGTATTGGGAGCGGTGCTGCAAGGCTTTGGTCACGGTCACATCCAGGTTGTTATACGTCTTTTCTGCTGCCAGGTTCTGTACAGGCACATAAGTAAATTAATCTTTGAACATCCCCAACTAACAAAAACTAGACAGTCCTGCTTATCTGAGACTAACTTGCTGCAGCACAGCTGTACAATACTTACAATTACATCAAATTTGGAGTAGATGTCCACTACTCGACCTATGTGTTAGAGAAAATACATGAGTACATGGCACAAGTGAACCACTGACCCCCCACAAGTTGACCCGCTCTTCTCTCCCCACTCACCATTGTCATCCACTACAGGCAGAGCTGACACTCGCTGCTCCACAAAGATGCCCAGTGCTGTGTAGATGGGGGTATCAGAGCGCACCACTGCAATCTTTTGGAATGTCCCAATACCTAGCTCCTCTAGGGTTTTTCCTAAAAAGGCTGGTTTCGGCATCTCCGATATCTGAGACACAATAACACGAACCATGCGTATAACCCAAGTGGTTTGGCATCAAATCAACCATAGCAAGTTACCTTGATAAACCTAGGTATAGGTTTCATTGGCTAGACTTGTTAAACCTTGCACCACCCCTACCTTAGCCCCAATAGTGTTGACAATTGGATACTGAGCTACAACATGACCAGCAGGTGATATAACGGGTTGTAAGAAACATAATGAAGGAGACTCACAAAAAGTTTAAGGAACTTTAGGATCCTCTTATGTGTAAGAATGTAGAGGGTATTTCCTGTTAAGGGGTCGATGACAGGCAGTCTGTGGATCTTATTTTTCAGCAGAGATGACACAGCATCATACAGACTGGAAGGGAGACAAGTATAACACAATAAACAGAGAAGTTAATACTTCAGTGGTGTAAAGACACCAATCCGTCAAAGGTCTACCATATGAAGTTCAATACACCTGAAAAAGTTGCTTTTAGTTGTGCTGACTAGGTTACACAGAGCTACTGTTTTCTGCCTAGGTATTAGACTACCAGAAACTCACCTGGCATTGGGGGATATGCTGACAAGGGGCTTGAAAGAGTCTTGAAGGTACAATTCTAAAACATTTAAATGAAAATATGTTAAAAGAAAAGTACAGTTGTAGTTGCTCTTTTTGAGTGTTAGACATTGGACGTTATTTTTCAATCAGTTAATAAATGGTAATACCTCTCCAAGTCTCTATTTTGTGCTCTTCCAGCTCATATATTTGAACCTGAAACATTAGTGCAAGTTAAACATTAGAAGTTGTTCCATTTTTCCATTTTTGGTTCTGTCTTGTATATTACTCCTTGCACTTTAGCTTACACATTATTCTTGAGAATGTAAGATGCAGTGAAATGTAGTGTCTTACCAAAGGTGACTTGTAGTAGCGATGGAGGATGTTTATGAAGTCTGTGATGGTCAGCATACCTAGAACAACAGCAGGTGTTAAAACAGTATTATAAAGTACACGTGACATTCATATTATTTATCTAAGATTAAGCAAAAGAAAAAGGCTCTTACCAACAAAACACTGCTTCTTACTGTCCCACAAGGGGGCTGCTCTCACGCCATTTGACACCAGCGCAAAGAAAGCCTTCTTAACCTTTTAGAAACAATTGTACAAGGCACACATGTTAGATATTGCCTTGTAGACCTTCACTCATTTCACCAAACACATGATCCTTTTACCTGAAGTGATGTATCAAACACCACCAATTTGGAGCTGGTTGGCACCAGGTCATAACACCGATGAGACTTCATAAAGCGGGTGTACACATTGCGCTCTGGGTCTAAGGGGAAATGAGAAGAATGTAGTCCACTATCCATTCATAGACTTATTAACAGTCATTGATACAGTATTAACAAGCTTACTCAGCTCAGTTGTAAATTATAGTTTACATTTGCAAAGCAGACAACATATTGTCCATTACAGTTCATTCTAATATTTAATATAAATGAGATTTTTAGAAAAATGTAACCTGTATACCATCAATGACTGTCTCTTTTTTACTTTCCAAATCATCAAGAGCTCCTGGAATCTGAAAAGAAAAGGTCACTACTCAGCCTGATGCAAGTTATCACATAAGTTAGCAAGTGCTAGCTGTCGTTAATCATAAGGACTTGTATTTGCTCTTGCCATCCACTACATTGTTCCTGCTTGGCAATACATACAATAGCATTCCACTCATTGGGGGGCTAATTGAACCAATTATTCAAAATGGTCATATTATGTACCGACGGTATGTAGAGATAAAGACCAACAGTTTCCACACGTTACTCGAAAAGCCTTTAGAGATAGCGCATTTCAAATTCAAATAGGTAGCCTAGGTTGATACTGTCTAGCTGGCTAATAAAGTATTATTGAGTCGTAATTTCTAGCTACAGTAGCTAGTACTAAGTGTCTAGCTAATGTATTAGTTATCAAGCAGGGTAACGGACAGACCCTGAACTGATAGCCATCCAGCAGATGGCTAGACTTGCAGTTGGAAGACTAGTTTAGCTAAGTACACAGGAATACTACCCACACTAGCTAAGAAAGCTAGTTAGCTAGCTACCAAAAGTTGTGGAGTCTGAAATTAACATGCAGTCGTTTCCAATGCTAAATCATAGCAATCATAACTGGCAAGAAAAAAAAGGTAAATGTAGCTAGCTGCAGTAGTTACGTTTGAGTTAGCTTGATACTAGCTACTGTACTATTGAATCGTTCCAATATCCAGCAAATATACTGACCCATTTCTGAAACACAATATAGTTTAGGTGGTACTGTACATTCGTCTACTAAACCGCTAGACCGGCGACTTACCAGTACACACTCCATATTCCATTCACTATTCTTCACTCCCTCAATCCAAACTTGTAAAAGAAAGTAACGACCAGATACAAGATCACAGTGTATCCTTTCCAAGACCACCAGACTATCTGCACAAGACGCCTTTCCCGACAAGCTAGAGCTAGCTAATAGTGGTTAATGATACAACGACGATCGTGACTTCCGAGTGTGGTGTTCTTGTGTTCTGCTAGCTAAGCTTCCGCTAGCTCCTCCAACTGTAAACCTGGTTGGCTGACTCTAGTGACTCTTACATTGTGTCAATGACAGTACAGCTGGGGGTTTAAATGACACAGCCTTCGGTCGCTACTTGTATTTCGCATGGATTTAAAAGCTGTTATATTTTCTTCAGTGAGCCACTTCCAGACTTTTCTTTTAGACGGTAGGTACTTAGTTATTTATAACTCCCAGGTCCTAATTTATCATTAGTCTACGTTCACAGTTGGGACATGGCATACAAAGGCCGACTGATAGTCCAAGACAATCAAAACGTTAAAGGAGTAAAGGATTTATTTATATATACAAAACTGTTTACAGCAAGACTTCTGAATTAACATGACCGACATGGGGATATTGGTGTCCTGGTTCACACCATCACCTGTTCTCACCATGAGGCCAAGTCAACAGAGAAGGGAGAAAAAAACCTAAAGAGCACCTTGAGTCTTGTTGGGAAGCAGGTGGAGGAAGGGGGATTGAAGAAGGGTAAGGCACAAGACACAGCATCACCAACTTATCTTCGACAGTCATTAATTACCAACTCATGGACTACAACCCCCCCCCCCCCCACACACACACACACCTCTTTTTATAGAGTTCAATTCTATAAAAAGCATAGGCTCATTATAATTTATTTGTAAGTAAGGCTAAGCAGGTCAGGCAAAACTGGTGGATTTCATATGCCTGATGATCTCCAGTTTGTCAAAAGTAACCCTGCAGACCCTGTATCCCCCCATGACCTGCTATACAGTCCACAATTTTAAGGAATTTACATGAATGCAAAAACTACAACTCCATATTCTACGTAATTATAGTGTACTTGCAGATATTCAATATAATATATTGAACACATTTGTATCATTTCAAAATATAACCAACAACACTATCAAACCTGTGTCTACGATCCTAGTTCTCTGGGATTAAAAGGCCACAACTTGTAAATATAACTGATCTCTTCCATTCTTCTCTAATCTAAATTTCCTTCAGAGGGCTGTTTTCTGAATAATTACATCTTAATTACTAGTCAGTCACATGACAGATAAATCTGAGGGGAAGAAAGCAAGGACAAATCTGCCAACCAGAACAGCTTGAAAAAACATCAACATGTATCAGAAAATAATTGTGTTTTTGTTTTGTTTTTTGTTTTGTTTTTCCATGAAGACATGATACAGTTCTGGTGAAGAGTACCAACAGATGATTTGCAGAAAATTATAATGACAGAATGTAAATAATGATCCATTCTAGAGCACATTCCACTACACAGCTGTGTAAAACTGAGAGAATTTGTTCAAGCACATACTAGGACATTGAACAGTTGTGAATGATAGTGATGTTCCAATGCCACAGATACAGCAGTGTGAACTGTGTCTCTCCCCTTCAAGGCCAGTGGATTGGCCAAAATATACAGACGACCTTGTAAAAAAAAAAAAATCAGGCATGTTGTGTAGGAATCAAGGCCTTTTCAGCCCTTTCTGTGCTTATGCAAAGTTAGATAACAGCTACATTAGCCACTGCTCCAACTTCCGATACATGGCTAGTTGATTGTTATCAAGAGATAAAAAATATCTTGGATCCATCTCACTTGAATAAATGTGGGCTTGTGCATTTGGCAATCTCCTGTCTGGTTTATGTCATCCATACATATATTTGGGTAAAGGCCAACAGTGATGCTAAATATCTGGTTATGTGGGCTTTTAAAGCAGCCGTCAAAGCAACTGGCTACCTTTGTAAATCAATACTGAATTCCATTCAAGGAGCAAACTGCATTTGCAGTCTATTGTTGCTGGAAAGGTCATGATTGGTAAGGTCATGGCTGGTGATGTTGTGTCTTCTGTCTTCTTCAAATGAGCTTACTGCTGTCCTGGTTAGACCCTTTTACATCACTGCACACTTCTTCTCCTCAGAAGGACCGTTCCCATCTGCTTTCTCCATCTCCAGAATGATCCTCTTGAACACCTCTACAGCAGTCTGCATTGCAGTGGGTCAGATAGAATGGGTCAAATTCATCTTTACAAACTTTAAAATGCAAAGAATGTTTTAAGAGCAGCTTTGAGTACTTTCAATACCTCATTCTCCTTGGCAGATGACTCCATGAATGCAGCTCCCCATGAGTCGGCCAGCTTTTTACCTTCCTCTGGCTTTATCATTCTGAAAAAATGCAGCACTCATTAAGTGGAATTCAAATCATACAACTCTCTCACATTATATATGTAATACATTCATAATACACAAATGATACTCACAAGCCCCAAAAACAACAAGGCAGAAAACATCAGTCAGCAGCAAGAAAGCATGCTATAGGTATAAAACAAATTCATTCAAAGTGGTAGGAGCGTTATCATTTACCTTTCCATATGAAGATCTTTTTTGTTTCCAACCAGTACAGTTGGCACTCTTAAAAATAAATAATAATAAAAAAATAAAAAAAGATTAAAATGTCCTAATTTTGAAACAACTAATAGTATTCACAACTATGAGAACCTCAGACATACTCGTCAAACTTTCTAACAATTGAAGGTTTACTTACTGTATTTTTCCAACCATATCTAGCAGCTTGTCATGAAGAACCTGAACAACTTCAAAACTAAAAATAAAACAAAAAGATAACTAATAAGTACATGACTTCTCAAATATTTTGGTAAATAGAAAATAATTTGTCCCTTTATGTTTATTCGTTTCTCACCTTTTCATGGAGGTTACAGAATAGACCAGGACATAACCATGAATATCCATTGAATGGGACTGAGGAAAAATTGAGTACTCATCCTGTACAAAAATAGCAGATAACATGTTATTGTTGGTTACCCAACAATTATAGTTAGGCTTGCCACACTGATACGACCCAGCCTACATCACCAAGACAAATCCATTCAGACTAGCATTTATAGCACATGGTCCTCATGAGAAACTCATAGAATTGTAATATGAATTTATTATAATATACATACACATTCATTGTACACTTAGGTGTTTCCTTTTACTATTAAGTCTGTAGCTCATATGTTTGAAAAAACTACCATTAGCATAAACTGGTGGTCCCTATTCAAGTACTTTCTCAAAATTGAGGAGTTTAACATTAAGCTTAACCCGACCTGTCCGGCTGTATCCACCAGTTGAAGGTTGAAGTCTTGACCATTCACAGACACCATTTTGTTGAACGCTATAAGAAAATGAACAACATATCTACAAATTCACAATATATCTGGGCACATAAGGTTTGTTAGATCTGCATTTGCTGTGAGTGACACAACTCATGTCGTGAGTCATGCATCAGAGACAATAAATAAAAGGATACTCACTGTTTTCGATGGTGGGATCATAGGAATCTACGAACTGTCCTTCCACAAATTGAATTGTAAGCGAAGATTTCCCTGAAGGAAGAATGCCGGGTAATAAAACAGATCAGTACGAAATGAAATCGCTGTTCACATTACATATATCTATTTCTCTGATTTATCTAGTCAACGCAACAATATAACTAGCCAGAGCTAGCTGTATGCCTTGGCTAGCACTAGCTACTCTAAATAACCAATCTGACGTAAATGGATTAGAATACGAGATAATTGGTTATTATAACAAAGATTGGGCTGCATATTGATTACACTTTTTTAGATTAAAATGGGAAAGGCGCCAAGTTGATGGACTACCTAAATTAGCTAACTGTCACAATTGTAAACAAAGAACGCTAGCTAGTTAGCTTGCACGCTAACTAGCTAGCATAGATAGCGGTGTCACTCACCTACAGACCTGTACCCTATCACAGCGATCTTCCTGTATTTTGGTTGAGGCATTATGGTATGAAAAAACTTGGATTAATGTTTGTATAATTGTTAAACTAGCTAGTTTTAATATCGAAACGAAAACTTTATCGCCTCATATGTATCCCGTCACGTGACAACAACAAACTTTTCAAGACCACTCGAGCGCACAACGCTGGGCCTCAAGTTGCAACTTCTAAACAGAATTGAAGCACGAAGGAAAAGTACTTCGGTTGATAATTATTATCAAACCTTTTTCGATATAAGTATCTATATCAATGTTTCGTTTTAAATGATAAAAGTAGCAGTATTTTTAACTTAAAACGGGAAAGAAAAAAGGCTTATTCACAGCAGTTGCGATGCGCGAGTCTCACTGTCGAAAACTAGACATTGAGCAAGCACACCGTCGTAAAACTATTTACGTCACATTCTTACACGAGGGAATGTGTCTTACTTTGTACTGTAGAGGTCACTCTCACCCGTATTTTTTTTTTTTTTTTTTTACCTACCCTTCATGCTGTCGGACCATAACAGGATGTTTTATTTTTTTCTTTCTTCCTAGCTATATAACTCTCTCTCTCTCATATATCTAATCTATCTAATATGTCTTTCTTCTCTCTCTCTCTATTTATCTATGTAGATACACATTGTGTGTGTGTAACAATAACATATTGTTTACTAATAGGTATAGGGGGCTAATAGGTATAATTATAGGGAAATAATATGTGATTGTTACACTCACACAGGGATATAGGTATAGCTCTGGTAGATATTGGACTATAGATCAACAGGTTTAAGATTAAACAAATGGAATAGGAAAAAGAGACATAAATATCGTTTTTTTTGTCACAGCAGTAAAAAAGATTCTAGCTTTGACACCCTTTATTCATTGTTTAAACTGAGTACATTAACATGTACTTATTGTGTAATACAAAAAAAAAGATCAGCTAGGCTACAGAGCAAGTACAATTGTTTACAGCTTAGGCATGTACAGTTTAAAATGACAACACATTCGATATTGGTATGTGAGGAGTTTCAGTTAATTAGAACATTCTCTGAAAGTCTGAACAGCCTAAATTAAAGAAGAATGTGCTTGTAAAAAAAATCAAGTGAATCATTTAACTACCTGTATGTGAAAAAATATATACTGTATATAAAATTAAAATACATAGGCACATAAACACATATACATACTGTACACACATACACCGATATGAACATAGTACATATTGTAAACTAATCACAGTTTCACTTGGTCATAAATCCAAGGCATTTATTTAGTCCACCTTGTTTACAGTAAAATTAGGTAGGTACGGTTTTGCAGTGCTAAAAATTAGCAAAGGAAAAAAAGAATAACGATTGAATGAATTGATGACAGAATTAAGTAAAATATATGGCTACTTATTTAGGTGCACCTGGTGACAAGGGAAATAGAATGGATAAGAAAGAGTGGAATTATAGAACATTTCTCACTCCAGCTCTGACCATTCATCCTTCAATACAATAGAGTCCTGTTTTTAGACATGCTTTAGTAAGCAGTAGCACACATATTGGCTAATTAAAAAGTCAATGAAACTTTGAGAGTCCATTTGCTAATAGGAGCCTGAGTGGGACAGTTGAGCGGGACACAGTCATTGGCAGTTTATGTAGACCTGGAGAGAAAGGACATTTTAAAAAGGGGGCAGGTTACACTGTATGTTTATGGGTGTATGTATGCACTTGTGTATACGTGTTTACATCTAACATAACATACCAAACGCTCGTATCAGTTCTCTCTGCACAGTCCAAGTCAGTGTGTTGATGAGACAGGCAGAGGTCAGCCCAGCAAACAGAATGTTGTATAGGAACACAATGTGGAAGTTCCCAAGCCAGTTGTACCGTCCAAAATCACCCAGCAGATCAAATCGGGTGATCCCTGATTAATTACACAACATGTAGTAAGATTGAATGGATTTCAGGTAGTGTACTTTTTATTTTTTACTTAGTGTTTTTACTTGGCACATAACTTCCAGCCCTAAAACCTGCCAGATGTTCTGTACGTCTGTACATGTACTGTATGCAACATAAAAGCATCTGCTAAATGAATAGAATGTATCTCTTACCCAGAGTCCTGGAGAATACAGGCAGAGCTGAGCTGAGCACTAGCAGAGACACACAGTTCCCAATGACCTGAGAACAGAGTAACAAGACTAAAATGAAAGATAATTGGTGAGGATGAGTTTGTGTATGCACATGGGTGAGTGTGTGGACACTTTCCAAGCCTGTCCAAGTGGGCTTTTGAGTACCTGTGTCAGAGAGGTATCCTGTTTCTGAGGACGTAGTTTGGCAAAAAGAGGTAAGCTGTAGAATCCGACCACAGAGGAGATCATCAGGTACCTGAGCCATGTGTAGTCAAGGTTAGCCTTTATGTTCTCGCAAATGACAATGCAACACAGTTAGAAAAAGCTGTAAAAGAGAAAAGCTGATGTGGTCGGCAGAAAAGGATACAGGATAAGTATGACTTGCATTGCTGCCCCCAATGAACCAAACATAGAGAACGAGGCAGCACCTAGAAGAGGGCCCTTTGGGAGGAGAGAATTACATTTAATATTTATTGTCAGAACACATTTACTTACAAAATATACACTCTTTATGCAAAGGCCTTTTGTAGAGAAAAATGGTTTTCATCATTTTTACCTTCATCCCACGAGGCATAGCTGTCTCATCAAACATCAGCTCAACAACATGGAAACACACAATGAGAACGGACACCACCTAGGAGACAACAACACATACACACAGTCAATGAGTAGTTACCATGAAACAAAAACAATTTTAGTCAATGTGTCTTTTTGTTATATTATCAATTTCTCACTGTTAGAGCCAGCAGCAGCAGCATGGCTAATGGATATCCAAGGTTACGCTGCCATGGTGAAGCTCTCCTTCGCATTTCTAAAAAGAAAGTAGAAATGTAGCATTAGCTTCCTGATGTCTTCTAATACTGTCCCACATTGATGTTATACTGTAAGAGGGACTTGTATGGGATAGTTTACCCAAAGCTATCCGGTTGGCATGAGTGGAGAGGTATTGATTCCTCAGGGCCTCCATATTCACATTCATCCAACAGGTAGTCCCATCTAGCCGAGTAAAGAGAGCAAATTTTAAATTTGATCATTTTCTATATTAAAGAATATCTATTCAGTTATGTATGAGAAATTATTTTTACTTGTAAGTTTTTTAGAGATGGAGGCCTCTTCGAACACAGCACAGCTCATGGTCTCGTCCACATCCTCCAACAGCTGCAAAAGGTCAGACATTCATAAGGTCAGCCAACAAGACAATACGTCACAATACATTCAAATAGCAATACACATGGCAAAGATAGCGCAGAAACTCACCCGTGGTTTGACGAGTAAGCTCCCTGTGATACTGAACATACGAGAAAGTCCTAGAGGTGTACATACTGTGGAACAAGAGAAATCCGAAACACAAAATTACACCTATTCTGGACCTAGGTGCAGTATTATAGGCACAGAAATACTGCGTTAATTCTTTGATCATCATTCAGAGCAGAGAGTAGAGGACTGTACGTACACAGGAGAAGCAGGACCCCAAACAAAGAAATACATGAGTAGAGGTAGGGCAGGTAGTACTCCCACAGATCTGAGACAACAGAAAGGCATGGTTCAGCTGACAGAATAATGAATGAATACACTGGTTACAAAAAAACAGGGTTTGAAGGGAAACTCTCACCATAGAGACCTTTTCTGGCCATGTTGTTGTCATGCAGAAGGGCAGATGCCACCCACACCATACCTAGCACCAGCAGGGTGAGGAGCAGGAGGACGACTGCAGTCTCATAAACACGAGCCATCACACCCTGCAGAGCAAACAAAAATGATTATCCTTATGAAACATGCATGGCGCTTATATACAGTATCTGTACTGTGCAGATTGTTATATGAGAGAGGAACGGGTACCTTCTTTGAGCCTGCAAAGCCCTCAGATTCTGTGAAAAAGTATGTAAAGGGCAGGAGGATGACTAGAGAGAGGTTGAAAAAGAGGAATACTACGTTCCACAGTCCTGTAATAAGACACAACACAGATAAGGAAAGAATAGCATGGACCTTGTAGAAGGCACAGTTTTCAATTCCAGGATTTCAACATTAGTAACAGCAACAAAACCAACAGATATAATTTCCTGGAGAAGTATCAACTAAGATAGGAGGCCTCAGTCAAGTCCCTCTCTACATACACTGAAGTAGTCCAAGGATAGTTTATTTTGTTTCCTTTTACATTTTATTCACTTTCTAGTCGGGCTTTAAAGTGACTAAATTCTGGTCATCTGTGAGAGTGGACAATGCATGGGGAAGGCTCTTTCCCTGAATTTCCCTCTCTGTTATTCAACTGAGATTGAAAAGTGCGGTATGACAAGTATGTGTATGACAACCTGTTGAGAGGATTAGCCATCACCCTAACTCTATGCATTTTTCTGTCTTCAAATGTGTGCAACTATCTGTCAACATGTGTTTCAGTGTGTGTATACCATGTATAAGGGATCCGTTGAGCCACTGCATGTAGTAGCTTTGTGGAAAGGAGAGAAGGACCTCATTGGACAAAATAGAGAGAGGCAGCAAGAGGACAGCACACATCGAAACAGAGAGAGAGAAGGTACAGAGCCACAAACTGGGGGAAAGAGAAAGATAAAAAGTTATTGGTTTCTTGACAGTCTGTGCCAAGGATGGGTATAAAGTAAATGGACTGCATTTACATAGTGCTTTTCTACCTTAGCAGGACTCAAAGCACTTAAAAAATTGTTGCCTCTCATTCACCCATTCAAACCGACAGCAGCAGAGCTGCCATACAACTTGGGGTTCAATGTCTCAATTGCTCATTGTCTTAAATATATTTTACTTACGCAATTCTGTTGACTGTGGCATCTTCACTGTCATCTGCAAAATGAAAAGCCATTAGAATGTCTGAAGTGACCCTACAAGATGACCTTACCCCTGATTTCCTAAAGAGAGAGACAAGTAACTGGCAATACTGGCTTTTTCCCTTGGGGAATGCTAAATGCTTATTTGAAAATGTTGATATACATGGACCACTGGGATCTATGTATTAATGTTATTTAAATCCTTTTGACAAAATAGTCCAATATGCTGTTTCATCTGTTGATTCGAAAATATGTTACATCAGACTTTAAGAGAGATTTCTAATGAAATAAGCAACTTATATCTAGCTTGCTGAACCTTTATCCCCGACAGACATTCTGCCCCTCTAGCTGTTTAATGGGTGTGTGTGTGTGGGGGGGGACCCTACATTCCTATCTTCTTTGTGTGTTTAAGTGTATGTATATGCATTTGTGTGTGTTTATCTGTGTCGGTGTGTGATGTGCTGGGGATTGTTATGAACATTGTACGTCGCAGAGAGGGTATTATTATCCCTAGGGAACATTCCTTGCACCCCTCTCCCTGTCTAACAGAGATGAGGGCCGTGGCTGGATCGGGCAGAAGAGGGGAGATGGTTGCATAACAGTGTCTGAATTTTATTAGGACCAGTGTGTGTCCAGGGTGGCAGTACAACACAGCTCAATGGACGATATGATGTAAAACAATATGCCATTCTCAAATAGATATGAATGAAATGCTGAAATATATCCAGCACTGCAAGGTTACATTGCAAACATATGTTAATGCATTTACACATGTAATTCAACACTTAAAAGACCTGGAACTAAACGAGGATCTGGTTTATAGAAATACTATGCAACAGTGGATCCATCCAAGCAGTTAATCCGTGGACTTCAGAGTAGCAGAACTTTATTAGACCCTCCATTTCTCAGTGACTCAGCTGGTTGACCCCTGACACATACAATACGTACCAATCGGAAACTCAGAGTTTTTCTTGTAGTGAGTGATGACCAGGTAGGACACAATATAAAGACAAACGAAAAACAGGACACATATCTGTGGAGACAGAGACCGAAAGAAGAAATAAACAGACATCCATTATTTTAGACAGAGAAGACCAGTTATTGTGTCCCACCATCATGTCACATCATGGACTGTGATATGACCCCCTTCCCAGCAGGAAAGAAAGTGAGAAGCCAGGTTTCCACAGACTTTCCCATCTTTCCTTTCAGACTTTTCAAAAGTATGATATGTGAGACTCTACCTCCATACTTATTGACTTGACTTTACAGATGAATTAGTGAGGAATCGCAGGATAGCTAGCTTGTTTTTCGTCCCTTCTTTAGATAACCAATTATTGAGTCTACTGAGAAACACACACACACACACTTGCTGACATAATATCTTGTCTATACATAAATGATATGTAATATCCTCTCTTAGCACATGTGAATTAGGTGACAAGCTGGACTGAGAAAAAGGCACAATTTCCATCACATTAACAGAATATTTACAAGCAGGCATAACATAGTCCCGGTTAATCAAGGCAGAGGCACCTGAGGCCTAAACACAACAGACTTTACTGTTACCTGGTGTGTGTTTGTCTTCACTTTAACTGGTTACCAAGTGACATCATTCATTCTTTGTTTAGGATGGGTGGTATGTACTGAAGTGAAGAAAAATAGAAAGCAAACCGGGACAAGTTCAATCTGGCTGGAGGATTATCTCAAACACGTATTGATGTTTGTAACAACCTAACTGTGAACCATCACAGATTTTATTCTGAACATAGTGTTCGACTGATTTTACTTTTTCTCTGCATTTTTTAAATATTGTCTTTTCAACAGAACTAACATGTAGTAAAACAATTCTTGAATAACACAAATTTGGATTAATTAATGTATTTTAGGTTTCAAAATTTAGAGTTATAAAATAGCCTGATGTGGTTACAGTCTGTGGTTACAGGGTCAAAACTGTAGACAGTGATATGATGACAATGTGGCAGAGCACACTAAATCCACTGTAGGTCTGTGTGGGTTTCTTGTGTGTGAACGGGATTGATTGGAAGGAGATTACCAGATTAGACAATGTTTTAATGATAGAGGGAAGAGGGTTTGGATTACAAAGAAATCACCAAAGAAAGAAAGACAAATAGGACAGCCACCAAACACTTATTCACAGGCCACTATTTGGAATCACAGTATATGAACAGGCATGTGTAGAAGCAGAAACCTGCATACTAGTCAGTCAAGTAGCCGCAAACAGATTAACAGATTACAGATGGACATAGTCATATTATGACCCCTTGAAAATATAACAGATATAAATATATCAGAATAGTTCTATTATGAACACAATTCTACATTCTGGAAATGTTCCATAACAAATAACTATTCATGCTTTGGTAGGGAAACAAATAAGTGTTCATTATTACTTTTGGACCATCCTCTGTGTTTCATGGTTTTTCTTATCCAACAGTTTCTCAGGATGGATGCACTTCAGAAAATGCCGCCCCCCTCTTCATGTCCCCCTAGGCGGCTGCCTATTTTGCCTATAGTAAGGACCGGCCCTGTGTTCAGTGATCAATTGAGTATACTCTTTTTGGGCCTTTAAATGCCACAGTTTAACTACAGACTATATGTAGCAATCTGTGTCAGAGGCCATGAGTTGTCATCATATAAACTAACACAAGATGTTATGATGACATACTTGACTACTGAGTGGTGTAAAGTATGCCTGACCCACTGTCTGCCTACCTAGACTAGTGAGAAGGAGAGGGAATAGACAGAATGTGATACCTTACAAGCAACAGCCTGCAGTGATGCAATCCCCAGGAAGGACAGATCAAATGAAGAGGATAGTGTTGCTGCTTGGTCATAACAGCTTCAGACACCAAGACGCATATGAGACCGAATGAACAGCTGTACATATGCGTCTATTTGAGGTTTATAATGCCTCTGCCATTCTCATACGTTGCACAGTTAATTTCTTGAGAAGTGTTTGAATTAATACCTTTGCCATCTTGACAGTCCTTCTAAACCTAATACAGAAAACAATACCATGATGTCAGAAGACCAGCAACAAAGTTGCTGGGTGGGCAGCTAGGCCATACATGTCAAGTCAAATGTATTTATAAAGCACATTTGAAAACCACTTATGTCAACCAAAGTGCTGTACAGTCAAGTGTGTAAGAGATCTGCAGGCGTAATACAGCTGTATTGTGGCTGTGTAAGTGAATAGTAAAAACTGACTTCCCACTTGCAAGATACTAGGAATAAGACTATAATCATCTCAAACCCACACTTTGGACACAACCCTGTGTTATTTCAATCTTGCAGGATAATGCATGGAGACATTCAGCAAGTCTCAAAGTAGATGAACAGCAGTCATGGTGTTGGAGTACCACATTTACATTTCGTCATTTAGCAGATGCACTTATCAAGAGTGACTTACCGTAAGTACAGGGACATTCCCCCCGAGGCAAGTAGGGTGAAGTGCTTTGCCCAAGGACACAAAGTCCTTTGTCTCGGCCGGGATCTGAATCGGCAACCTTCTGATTAATAGCCGTTCCCTAACCACTCAGCCATCTGACCCCCAGCACTGAAACCCCCAGTACTGAAACCCCCAATACTGAAACAGACCAGTCTGCGCCAGGACAAAGCCAACCCCAATATAAACAGACTACATTCAGGGTACTGACTGAAAATCTTGGGAGTTAGAAAAGAGAGATTTAAATCCAAAAGCCATAAAGCTATTTCATGAATGAGAGTGTGAACACTGCTAGTGTCCCAAAGTCTGGCCATCACAGAGATTTACAACTAATGCCTAACCAGTGAGGATCTTCAAAGATCAAAACGATCATCGTCAAAGCATTTTATTTGACCATGGATCCCTAAAAAAAATTAATGGACTGAATTTCCATTATTCCATACATCCTTAGCAATAGCACATTCCTATCAGCCAACAGAATCTACATGTAGAACATTATAGAACAGTTTGTACTGACTTTTATTGTTATTTGGAGCAAACTTTGTCTAGGGGCACCTTCACCTGCTCCATTCCAGTGAGCCAGTGTGTTCCCAATTTTAGGAGGCTAGAGCTCTGACGCACAAGACCCTTCTATGCTTTCACTCCATTGGTCTGTCCTGTTCACTGTCTTTTTCACTCTATTTGGTTTTCTTGCTTCTTTTCTGCTCATCTTTAAAGAGCCCAAGATGTAAAACCGTATTTGTCCCATTATGCCTGATGTCCCAAATTACTTGACTTCACCCAACATACTGGAGTGATATTTCACAATCAATAAGAAGCTCAATAAGAAGTAGCCTAACTCTGGACAGCGATATGTCCAGTAAACGTTCAGAATAAATGCACAATGAGTGAAGTCTGAACTAATGCAATTAAGGCTCACAATACTGTAAGAGTGGCAGCAAAGTACATAGGCTACAAACATAAGCGGCCCTCACGTTTCTATGAATCGTCATAAGCAGATTTCTGTACGAAACCCACAAAAAAAAAACATGGTAATGGACAAAACTGTAGCAAGGATTACAGCTGGCAAGCCACAAGACAAGGGCAGACCCATTAAGCAATGTCACGGCTTCCATTCAAACATGATCTAGGCATCGTCCCCAGACATTCCCTTGAATAATTGACAAATACCTATCCTCCTGACAACTAAGCAACCAACAGGCTCCATATAAATGACCCATAACAAAAATTACAACAGAATATACAATCATCAACTTACTATGGTCTCTCTGATTCGGTCGTGGAAAATCTGTTCCCGAACGGACACTTCGTCTGGTGCTTCCATCCTCTGACAACCATATCGCTAAATTTGGACCAAACTCTTTGATTATGCTACAGTCAAAATAAACTATTGCAGGTCGCCCTTCAGGCACTGCTGCTTTGGTTAGCGCAATCTGTATTGTCGTCGTTGCTTATGTTGTTCAATGACTGAGTCGTGCGCGGAGCAATGCAGTCCTAGAGGTAACTGTAGGGAACTGTTCAATAGCAAACCAACCGACTACTGCGCCGCCGCTTGTTATGGGGTGGTGGGCGTGAAAGAGGGTCAAGAACACTTGGGTAGGATTTTACTAGAAGGAGTTGTGATTTAATTAAATATTGAAGTATCCCAAAGTACTGCAAATATTATACCAGTTTTATATTAGGCTACTGAAAATGTCATTAAAAACTCGAGATGGCAGAGTATGGCCTTACTATCAACGTGTATCACCTGACAACTATTAAAAAATGTAATTCTCTACCTATCAAGCCGCTCATTGGACATCCTGTGCAGTGTGGGACGCTATGCACTACAAGCTGATGTAGGTATGGAGAAACACACTAGGTGATGCATTCATTTAACAACTTTGTAGCCACCAGTGAATGCAAATATTTTGCACGTGACATTCTGGCTTTCTCTATGAAGCTGTTGAATGATATCGACACAGTTGGCATTCTGCAGGTCACAGATTAGGCCTACTGCCATTCTCCCACCGAATTCAGTCCCCTGGATTTATTTTCAAACTTCATAGGTTCTACCTACAGTTTGTGGAAATAATATTGTGGAAGACCAATTAAACTTAACCCTTCACTCTCTCTGGAATCTAAATTGGCCATTTTTTCAGCCCCTTTAGTTGAACACGTTAAACGAGTCTGTGACGAATTTAATTGATTAGAAATAGAATGATTAGTAGAACAAGATCATTGACAAAGCATGGACTCCTGGGAACGAGCAAACAGACTCCACTGACACACTGTGTATCTAACTGTATGCAGAAGAACACTAGTCTCTAACGTTGTCAAAAGGAATTTCACTCCAAACAGAAACCCATAACATGTGCTACGCACACACGCGCTCTCTCTCTCTCTCTCTCTCTCTCTCTCTCTCTCTCTCTCTCTCTCTCTCTCTCTCTCTCTCTCTCTCTCTCTCTCTCTCACACACACACGAACACGCACTCAGGCACACATGCACTTTCATGTAACAGTGACATCTACTGGCATAAAACAGTTCAGCCTCAGGTGTAGGATTTGTGACTGCTTTTAAACTATATTATCGCTCACGTAGGCCTACTGTTTTTTTGTTTTGTTTTGTTTACTCCAACAGAATAAACTTTCATAAATGTCAGATAAAAAAATTATTGCGTAAATCATAGGCTATGTTAAGTTGCCAAAGTTATGTTTGACAGCGCCACTGCTGTGCTCACCTAGATGAACGGAACTCCCTACAACAGTGTGACAGTACGTCTAAAAATCTCTTTAGCACGCGTAGGCCTACTGGGAGCTGGGAAAATAGTTTTAATTTGAAGAAGATGCCACAGCACAGTGACTGTTGGTGTTGTATGCAACAAGTTGTTCACTTTAGTGATGTACTGCCCTTATCGACAGGCCTCACAGCCATTATACTTCTGAAAACTCGATATTCTCGATTCTCTGTTATGGGAGATTGGCGTTGTATTTAGCGGGTCTGTATCCCGGTATTTCGCGGACCGGAAATTGTTTAGAATTCGAGGTGAACGCTGCCGGGAGATGCTGTCGTCGCAAGAGAAAACAAGCGAAGAACCAGAAACATAAAATCATAGAGACGAGGCCTATCATTAAAGGTAAGGAAATCTGAAAGAAGTCATGTCATTATGAGATATATTAACTAAGTTACGACTCAGTTAGAGTGTTTGTAATGTTAAGTTTATGTCTGGCGATGCCATCTGACAGAGAGGCTAGCCGAATGATTAGCTGTCTAGCCTTAGCGCATTTTCTGGGCGGTGGGTGCCATAGCAACCACTGTAAGAAACATTATTCCCGTTGCAGGCTAGCCACTACTAGCTACATAATGTACATGCTAGCTATATAGCTAATCAGAAGGTACCATTAGACAGTCATAATAAAATATCAGTTTACTTCCTTATAGTTCGACAGTCAAAGCAGTGTTTACTCATCATATTGTGTTGATATTGTCAGTTGCCATGTTAAATTACTATCTAACTTGCTAACCACTTCGTTAGCTTTCCAGCTAGCCAACAGCACCAGAGTTAGCATGCGCGTAAGCTGCTAAACACAACACCAACATACCCAGCTAGCTAGCTAGCTGACCCAGGCTGTTGCTGCTATGAATATATTTTACAGGTGCATGCTCCACTGGTGTATCATAATTAACCTGTGTTTTGTAGCTACCCATGTAACGCTAATCAAAGACAATTTCAAGGGTAACCCAGCACGTTTGAACTATTTATCGGTGTTTTATAGCTAGGTTGTATAATTGACTCCCTAATTAACATTGAGAAAATTGTTGGGAAGAAAGTATGTAAAACGCGCAGTTTGGCAAGTGTAACTTTTTCACCTTGTTTTTAGCATTACGATCAGGTCCAACATAATAATTAATAAACTACTTGTTTTCAAATGGTCAACTAAACTACGATCAATAAATTGGGAAAGGGAGGGTTTAGCTCAGTTGGTAGAGCACTTGACTGTAGAGTTCACAGTTCACACCGCCTCCACGCGCACACACACACACTCACACATGAACTGTACTTTGGATACAGCGTCTACTAAATTAATTCCTTATATTGTACTTCACGTTTCCTTTGCATACAGGTTGTGTGAGCATGGATGCTGACGACTGCAATGGCCGATCCTACATGTCAGGTAACACGACAGTGATGAATGATGGAAAGAACAGTCTGCTGTATTGTTGTGTACGTGTAACAACAAGGGCAGTGAGAACATGTGTAGATTGTGTACTGTGTATGCTTTGGACTGCAGGCAGTGGAGATTCTTCAATGGAGAGGGAGTTCTCAGGGGCCCTTGGAGGTCCAACAGTAAGCACCCCAAACAGCCAGCACACTTCCCCTGCCCGCTCTCTTAGTGGTGAGTGCTGAATTGTCAATATCAATACCTGTCAAAATGTATCTATATAGATGTTTTGTGTTGTACTTTCATCAAGCCAGAGATGTGTAATTCAGCTCTCATTTTGCCTGGATATTCTCCCCATCTCTAGCTAACTCCATCAAGGTAGAGCTTTACAGTGATGAGGAGGGGGGTCGTGGTGCTGGTCTAGTGGACGAGAGGGGAGATCGGGCAGAGGAGGGAGCTTCTGACCAGGGAGGAGAAACAGGAGGAGGCGGAGGAGGCTACAGGGATCATGCCAGTCCAGAGCTAATGCCAGCAGGTGCCATCAGGCTGCCTAACGGGAAGCTCAAGTGTGACATCTGTGGAATGATCTGCATCGGCCCCAATGTCCTCATGGTGCATAAGCGCAGCCACACAGGTGACTGACTAATTTATCATTTGTATGTAGAACCAGTGAGGTTTCAAAGTTTGCCCTGAAGAGGATAGGCCTAGATTATATAGATTAGCAATGTTACTTGTAACTTGTATACATTATTCTTAAATCAATGTTGGTTAATGTTTAGAGTCATTCATAGTGTTATGAGTGAGCTAACATGGAAAGTGAAATTTCATACTGGTGTGAATGACTAGGTTTAGATATAAACAGTGATTAATTGGGTGTGATTCTTTTTCAGGTGAGAGACCATTCCAGTGTAATCAGTGTGGTGCCTCCTTCACTCAGAAGGGCAACCTGCTCCGCCACATTAAGCTTCACTCTGGGGAGAAGCCCTTTAAATGCCCCTTTTGCACCTATGCCTGTCGCAGAAGAGATGCTCTAACTGGCCACCTCCGCACCCACTCGGGTGAGAGGGATTCACGCGCACACATTTCACATGATTTATTCATTCATTGACACAGTCGTTTTTCCCAGCCCCCTGAGTGCCTTATAAAAATGTGTGCTCCCTGTTTCTCTGTCCCCAGTGTCCTCCCCCACTGTGGGTAAGCCCTACAAGTGTAGTTACTGTGGTCGCAGCTACAAGCAGCAGAGCACCCTGGAGGAGCACCGTGAACGCTGTCACAGCTACCTCCAGAGCCTGGAGACTACGCAGCCACCCAATGCTCACAATCAAGGTATTGTATTTCACATAGAGGAATACATGCCAACTACACAGACATTACCTGTGTTAATATGCAAATGTAACATATCCCTGTGTATGTGGTGCCCACTGCAGGAGAGGAGTTAAGGGACCTAGATTTTATGCCCGACTCTTTGATGCAGCCATCCTCAGACAAGATGGCGTTCATTGACCGGTTGGCCAACAGCATCACCAAGCGCAAGAGATCCACACCACAGAAATTTGTAGGTGAGCACCATACTAGGATTTGGAAAGGGAGCAAGAAAGCAGGACGGATCATTTACGACAGAGTATGTACAGTAGGTGCAGACTATATTGTACTGCTGTCAGCTGGTTCCTACTCTTGTTCCATCCAGTCTGCCTAAATTGGAATGTCTTGACGATAGCAACATTTGACTTATGTCATGAGTATAAGTGTGCCCTCCTCTGTATCATGCTCCACAGGACAGAAGCACACACGTCTCACACTAGCAGACACACCTTACGAGCAGAGCGCTGCTTTTGACAAAGATGGGGAGACGCACCATGGGGGTCTGGAGCAGCCACATTTCACCGGCCTAGGAGGAGCATTCCTGGGAGTGCCAGGGGGAGGAGGAGGAGGGGGGTCAGACACATTGCGACCCCTGCGGCTGTCGGAGCTCCGGCCAGTCTGTAGCTCAGCTCACACCCCCATGGCCCCTCTAGGTCCCAGGCTGGACTGCACAGGGGCTGGGGCAGGGCTTGGATCTACAGGTGTTGGGGGCAGGGAGGCGGCTGAGGGCCACGAAGACCTGCCCCCAGGCCGCAGTCACGCCCCCTCGCCTAGCAATGGTTGCCAGGACTCAACGGACACAGAGAGCATGCCGGATGAGGTGTACAGCAGCACAGCGCCGGCCCTGCCCCTCCACAACAACAACAACCATCACAACCTCCACCACCTCCACTCCAACCACCACCCTCCGCCTCCTCCTCTGTTGCACCACAGGGGCAGGGACAAACACAGCCCCAGCCATGCCAAAGACAAGGATGTGGAAAGGGAAGAGGGGGGCCACCCACCTGCCCCTGCTCCTCCTGCCCTCCCCCCAGCCCCAGGATCACCCATGGCACCTTCCTCCACCTCCAGGGAAGCATTCCGGGTGGTGGATGGGGAGGGACGAGCTGTGCGCTCCTTCCGCTGTGAACACTGTCGGGTGCTTTTCCTGGACCACGTCATGTTCACCATCCACATGGGCTGCCATGGCTTCCGCCAGCCCTTCGAGTGTAATATCTGCGGCCACCGTAGCCAGGACCGCTACGAGTTCTCCTCACACATTGTACGCGGTGAGCACCTTCTGGGCTGAGGACCGAGGAGGGCTCCTGGAACGGCTACTTTACCTAGGGCTGTTTTTACTCAGACAAGGACCTGGTTGGGTTTGGTCTGCACTGTACAATCATGAAAGTTAAATTTATGATATAGAAATATGAAACTGCTTTTTAAAGTGAATTTTACATGGGCTTTGTCACTGTTATTATGGAAACTTTGACCCCCAAATAGGATAGTTATTCAATAATTGCGTCATTCTGGAAAGGAGGCTCACCACTTTGCACTTTTCGCTCTGGATAATTCTTAAAAGAAAAGATAAGACCTTTCGAATTGATTTTATTAGTCAGTAGATGAAGAGTCAATGCACTTTTTTATCCTCAGAAGTGCCTTGCTCTGGTGTGGTCTACCTTCTCTCTCTTATCCAGGGTCAAACCTGGTGCACAAAACAGTGATACTCCTCAAATGTGATTTATATCTGTGACTTTTAGAATTTATTTTCTTATGCACTTTAAACTAACTAATGCAAAAAAACAAGAGTGTGCACTTTGATAAGCTTGTGGCTTGTAATGCAGTTAAGATAAATCTGTAGTCTTATTCAGCAAGCTACTTTTCTGGATTTCTTTGGTTTAACTAATACCCATTTGAAAAGCACTGGTTCACAGATCTTGTAAATTCCCAAACACACATTGAGCCCCTAATGAGCACTGTTGTGTAGATTATGCAAATTAGATTGTTTATTTCAATGATAGTTGTGGTGCAGACCAGACTAGGAGACCAGGTCTAAGTCAAATGATTAGAAGGATTTGAGTAATTTGTCTCAAATGAGGAGTGCACTTTTCAAGTTTGTTTGTTTGTTTGTGTGTGTGTGTGTGTGTGGTCTTTTGGACGTCAAGTAAGTTAAATGAGTGTGAGTTGAAGGGTTTTAGGAGTGTGAATGTGAGATGGGATGGGGTACTGTATGTTTTTTGTTTCCTCTGATTGCTTTTGTTGCACTGATACCTGCCGAGATATGATGATTATATTAAACTATTTTATAGAAAAACTAATTTATGACCTGCATATTTCTCTGTGCAGTTTGTAAAATACTCATTCCTCAAAAGAAGAGTTCCACTGCCACTATGTTGGAGTAATGTGAGACACAAGGGGGAATACAATTTTTCCATTCATGATTTCCCTCTGCTTTGCTTGATGAGATAAACCAAAATTATACCCTGTTATTTACGAGTGAGATCTGAAACCATTTTAGGTGTTTTTCATTGTATTGTGCCTTTCATGACACTGACTTCCCTTAAGGGGGGCATGCAGCACTAAGAGCCAGCACATCTTTAGGGTTCAGTAGTTTTATCGCTGGTCATTTTGAAGATATAGAATTTATAATAGATTGTCCCAGACCACGGTACATAGGACCCATGGTATTCCTGATGCCCAATATTATCCCTAGGTTTGATTTATAAAATTTGAAAGAACATTTGAATTTAATATAAACTTTGAAAAACAGGTTGGAAAAGAAGCACTTTTAGGCATATATCAAAGAGTTTTAGGTGCATACGATCGCCACCTGCTGCTATGATGTGTATGAGTGAAGTGGTTATGTGGCCACAGTCCTTGGTGGTTGACAAGTTATGTACTTACAAAATTGACTTGGAATGTTTTAGATTTTTTTTCTTTTTCAATTCTCTGTATTTGTTTCCCAGTTACAGCACTGACATTCACAAAAATCTTATTTCAATGATCTACCATCATGGTAAACAGTATTTTCTACAGCACCACTATGATCAAATGAACTAAGGAATATTTTCATGTAAATAGAATCATAAGAGACAGTAGGTCAAGAAGGTCTGCTTTAGACTTGGTTTGTCCTTCTGCCTGGTCATATAACAAATGAAGTTGGTTGGTTGTCTGAGTTAGGCTATAAAGCTACAACAGATAAGCCAAGTTTATGGAGCATTTCTCAAGATTTCCAAATGTGATGACAAAATGTTTTACCTCAAATGACAATTGCCTCTTTTTTGGTGGGTGTGGGGAATATTGAACATGTGATGTTTCTTTTTGTTTCCTAAGGTCCTGAAGTGCAGTAATGTATCCTAACTAAATAAGATTTTTTTATTAGGTAATTTTGCCACCAGCAAATTACATTTTGTGGAAATGGGCTGCAAAACTAATTTTGTCCTCAATATCATAGTATTGACCACAAAACAATCACATTTATGTTCTCCATCACAATATCAAGGCATAGTTGCACTCAATTGGTTGCATTAACCTCAATATCTGTAATGCTGTTCTTAACATTATGCCTTATCAATGGACACATAATGACTGTTCAGCAATGGGGAGCATGGACAGGTCAAAATGAATGGGGAAATAGGGAAAAAAAAACATTGAATCACCAATTGAACAATTGCGTCATCGTGTTTGTTAAATCCAGCAACACATTGTGATTGTAAAATATTACCCTTACCATAATGTATAATTTACTTGGCATTTGCATGACAATGTGATGGTTGTAATAGAAGCTTGTGATGTCCCCCAACTCATGTGCATATACATCAAGAGCTCTTTACATCTGAGGAAAATGATGCTTTATAAAAAATAAGCAGATAAATGGGACCCCGGGTACAATCCTGTCTTGTTGGTGTAGTTTGTATGTGTTGTAAATTTTTACTATTGTGCCTTTTGCCTAAGGTTTTCCTCCCAACTTGTTTGGATCCTAAATCTTGGTGTGCTCTAAACTGAAATTACATCATGTATAGTTTGTCTTGTTCCTTAATGTACTACACATGGAAAAGCATTCAATTATTTTGACTGGTTCTAATCATTCTACTCTAAGCAGTTTGTAAAATGTCACTACACAGACATTACTTGAATTCACACAGCTGACCAAATATCACAGGGACACTAAATTTAATTCAGACAACTATGCCCAACCATGTTCATCTGCATAAATTCTTTCATCTGTATCTTTCTGAAAGCCAAATGGCATGCACAGTGATGCACATACTGGTATCTGCCAAAGAATTAAGACACGTTTATGATGGAATCTTTCAATGGAAATGCGGGTCCTTATCTGTTAATAGATTTTTCCTGTCCCTGCACATGCCTTTACAACCATCTGGCCCATATGAGTTTTCTGAGACTATTGTAGGGGAAAGGGAACTTAGAATTTGCAAGAATCGGACAACTGGCTTAGAATTTGACAAATTAGTTCTTCATTGTACATTATTCTTCAGCAAGTTCTCTTTTAGCCAAACATTTCTAAAATAGAGGGTGGGCAGGCTGAATTGGGTTTGTGCTACACTGGACCGCAGTTCAGTTGCGGTCCAAGTGGTTCCAGTTAAAAGTAGCTTCTCCCCCAAATAAACAGCTTGTTCTTTTCAACGTCCATCCAAGCTTCAAAAAAAATATTTTGTTACTTGCGTGGCTTTTTCTACTACCTTTAAATGTTCATTTTCTCTTCAAAGTTTCTCTATTGCACTGTGTTGTGTTCCCTTTGACTTGACTATCTGCTTTGTTACCCTAACTTTTATCCCCCTACCCCTCTGAATGGTACTGATTCGCTTTAACTACTGCAGAGCCTTTTTACATGTATCATAATGTAATTACGTATTTGTGTAATCAAGATTAAACTACTGTAAGTTTTGTACTGTATTGAAGGAGAGTCTATTCCAAATAAAAACTACTGGACTGGCTGTGCAGCCTGTGATGCCACTGAATGAAAAGCCACTTTAGTAAAGATGTTATTTATTTGATTTTTTTCTCCCTCCCCCCACACAGGGTCACAACCTCTTCGAGACATCTGCCTCACATGGGTTTTGGAGGAGCTCTGGGTGGACCACCCTGTAAAGAAAAAAAGTCAGATGTAGCACTTGGACCGAATTTAATACTTTAAATGGCTTTGCGCATAATGTCTATGAGCATATCAATTTAATGTATAAACCGGTACTTTGGATCAGTTCTCCAATAGAATAGTGCTTTAGAATACTCACACTTGGCCTGAACCTGGGGGGTGGAGTGCGGTCCTTCCTGGCTTCACAAGAGCGGTTTCTCACCACCTTGCTATGAATGGCACAGCTCACGCAGTAGTGCAGCTTCACATACAACTTGGGCAAGACGTAGGCTTCAGGAGGACAGAAGAAACAGGCCAAAATATCAACATGTGCATAGCTTCTCCAAGCTGGACATCATTTACGAAGCATAAAACTTCCATGAAATGGAACATTTTCATCAAGCGTACACATCTCAATTTCTTACAATTACACAAGTAATGAACAGAACACATTTTTTGTAGATGTCATCCACAAAAAAGCAGTCAAGAGGCATTAATCGCATGCAAGTTACTCCTGTGCAAGTTTACTTACAGTCAAACACGCTCGCCTCAGAGATATCCCGGACAGCTGCAGCTTCAACAATGTTTCTGATGACAAACTTCTTGATGGCCTTGTCTTTTGGTACACACCGGGCACAGTTGGTGCAGCGGATAGGCTGCACATGCCCACGCCCTTTCTTGGCACGTCCGTTATTCCTTCTCTTCTTAGTCTAATTAAATAATTTGAACAATGACATCACCAACAATTTCCAGATATTAAAATGTATTACAAACTTGGTTATGTGTATTGTGGCGCTAAATCATTGCAACTAGAGACAGCATGGGACATTCAAATACTTAAATAGTTGTATATTTTAGCAAATGTTCTGCAATTTCAGTAATTGAACGTCCTGACATTTACAATCATCGCGTACTGTAGCCAGAAATGCGTCCGAAGTGGAAGCTTCCGCTGTGAATTAGGCTAATGATTAAAGTACGAAAACGATATTAAATCCAAACATGTTTTTTTATTTTATCAATTTACATCGTTACAGTTTGTCGAGGAGCTTTGACTGGCCTTAATGTTGACGTTTAAACAAATTATTAACGCAATTGAGCAAACATGGCTAACATTAGGCTCATTGCAACAAAGCTACGCTAGCTAGCTTATTAGCAAGTTAGCTTGCGTACACGTTGCCCTCCGTCAGTGTAGATTTTACCCAAAAAATACCGAATTGTCCAGCTATCTACGTTCCCCATAGTCATGAATTTAAAGTATTACTAAGTTATGGGACATGGTTTCTCCTACAACGTCTCTTTAAAGAATAATTTCGTTTTAGGAGCCACGAGTGTCTCTGCCATGCACTCACCATGTTGGACAGGAGGTTGGAAAGAGGACCGGAAAAGGTAGTGCAGGCAGAACTATAATCAATGGTGAACGCTCTACGTTCAAAATGGTCTTAAAAAAACAAACATCTGAATGTCTTTGTTTATTTAATGTATGTATGAAAATGTGCTATATAATTTTAAAGCGAAACAATCGCTCAATATTGTCGGAAATATTCATTACTAAATGTTAAATACGTCTGTAGTTGCGGAAGGATAATAGGCAGGAAAGTGGTAGTTCTTCAAGTTTTTTTTTTTACCGTAATCTCTCTGTAAACAAGGAAGAAATAAGCTAAATATTTGTTATCTACATCCAGTGGTTGAAGATGTAAATCAGTTTGAAATAAATATATAATATAAAAAGTAGATACTACGTGCTGGCCCAAAAATGCGAAATAACATTGCTATTAACTAGTACGCAGCTGTGTAGTTGCTAGGATACCAGACCAAACACAAAATTAATGCGGAGTCAGAGAAACCCTTGTGTGAAGGTCAGTAGACAGCTAAGTAAAAACAATAGTCTTTCGTCTTGGCTCAGTCAGTTCACTTGTTTTGAAAGTTTCTGTTATGCATTAGTTGTAGCCTACTCTTAGGCGCTATTGTGTGTAGTTTCAGAATCAGTTACTTTAGGCCAGATACCACGGGTGACACCAAATCTGCCAAGGACCACAGAAAACCATGCCCAAGAAGGGAGCAAAAAAAGGAGGTGGCAAGCAAGCAGGGATGACAGAGGAGGAGAAGCTTCTATATATGCAGCAGAGGGCACAAGCAGAGGAAGAGATGGCCAAAAGAAAAGAGGACATGCTCACTCAGTTCCTCAAGGTAAGATCATGACATAGTTTAAAGAAAAAAAGTGGTCAACATTTCTGGACTGAAATTCTTGATATTTCTAATGTGTATTGTGTACATTGTTATCAAGTCCGCCATTTTACTTATTCAATCAGGATAAGCTGCAGAAGGAAGAGCGGAATAGTGCAGTAAACCTTTACAAGCTGACACAGCAATGGAGGGCAGTTCTTCGTCAGACACGAGCAACTGAACTGCGTAGCGACATTGCTGTGCTTAGCCAAACCTTTGAGAGGGTGCTAGATCGAAAGGACAGTGTCATCCAGGTGAGATAAATAGGCATATATGTTTAGGCTTTTCCACAAACTTTTGTGATTCTTTGGGGTCTGTTTTTGTTCTGTCTCTCATTGTCACACATCTCCTCTTTCTGTCTTCATTTACTAGTGCTTGGTGTGTGACCTGAGTGAGGCAGAGAGACAGTCAGCCCAGGCCCTGCGCTCCCACCTGCAGTGTGTGGACCGGCTGCTGGCCTTACAGAAGGGCAGATTGGCTTCACTTGAGCAGCAATGGAACAGTGGCTTGAATGAGCTGGGCTCTGAGTTCAACTCTGAGAGGTATTTGTGTAATGGGTAGTGGGTGAAGTCTGTGGGGATCTGTGGGAGAAAGTAAAACATTCTCACGCAACACCATATCTGACTGAAGGTGAACTCACAGCTGCCTGTGTATGCTTTACAGAGAGAATATCCTGTTCCAGCACCAGCAGGAGTTTGCCTACCTGGAGGATGTTACCTTTGCTATGGAGCAACAGTACACTGAGGTGGACAATGAAGCCCGACAAGATTATCATAGCACCAGAGATGTCATCAAAAATAGGGTAGGTCATGGCCTGGCTGACGCAAACAGATCATTATCCACAGAAAATTCACAAATGTAAAGACCTTGTACTTTGCTCCTGTACCCTGAATGCACCACATCTTTTAGAATATTGAGGAGAAGCATGCCTTGCGGATCCAGCTGGAGGGAACAGTGGAGAAGCTGTGGTGTCAGTTCCAGCAGGCCCTGCGCAGCTACAATGAGGCCACGGAGGATCGTCATATTGCCTTTGAGTCGCTTCGCACCCGTGACCAGCGAAGTGCCCAGGAGATTGACACACAGATGAGAAGGCTTCAAAAGATGCAGGTCAACACAATCTGTAATGTGGCAAGGCACACTTTCTGGCCATTCTAGTCAAGTCTCGTTGATTGATAATGAATGTTTAATACCAATTGCATTGACTTCCTCCCCCAGGACTTTATCTCCATGCTGCGCTCCAGGCTATGCTCCTCCCAGAAAGACAGTGAGGTGGCTGCACAGCGGCTCAGGGCCACCCGGGAAGAGGTCACTCTGCAATCCCGCCATCTCAAGGCCCAACTGAGTCGTGCTCGCACAGCCGAGAGGAGCCAACTTGCTAACCTTACCATCCACAGCAATGCTTCGGCCAAGAAACTGAAGGGCATCATAGTTAAGGTGTAACGTGTCATTGCGTGCATGTGCAAACATAGTTAGAAGTGAGAAGTGCACACACATTCATACACACGCTAACCCATGTTTCAGTTACTCCAACTTGCCATATGTATATTATGCCCTGTGTCATTTCTACTCACACCACCTGTCTTGTGTACTGATGGTGGTTTAGGGGGAAAAGCTGCTGCGTCTGGCAGAGATGTGTCGGAAGCTGGAGACTGAACATGAAAAAGTCCTTCCTTTCTACACTTCCTCTCTTACCACTGAGGAGCAAAACCAGGCGAGGGCTCATGCTATGGAAACCCCCCACGGGGAGCTGGCAAAGGTTGTAGGACACACCATTTCAGTGCTCAATGATTGTTACATAATACTAATAATTATAACTTTAATTGTGAGTAATTAACCACTTGCCTTATCCGATCTTTATAACATATTTTCCAGGCAATGCAGAACTACTCTGATTTAGAGCTCTTCTGGCACCGTTACAACAAAGTTCTTCTGGAGCGTCTGTGCCTGGAGCGAGAGAAAGATGTTATGACCCAAGAAAATGAGCACCTTAGAGTTCTTCTGCGTCAGTATCTGGATGGCATATCTGTTAGTGATGAGATCCTACGACATCGCAACCCCCTGCTCATGGTCTCCAGGCCCACACTCATTGCCAATCTGTCTAAGGATGGCCAACGCAAGCACCACACTGTGATAGAGGCATCACATGTAGTGCAGCGTATACTGTAAAGGGACAGCCCCAGGATAGTCCCCATGTTGTGCATCATTTCTCCTTCAGATCAGTAACATACATGAACTTGACTGGGGTTATGTGTTATATGGGTCATGTGGTGACCACATGGAAACGATGAACTGTGAATATGTTAGAAATTCTATCACAAATTTTATTTGCAAACATAATATCTTGTAAGCACCTTACAAATAAAACCAAAAACATTCATGCTTATGTTATAATACCTTTTTTAATATTTAAATAATATTCCTATTTTGCTTTATTTCTTCTTGCTCTTCTTGTCCTTGGCTTTCTTCTTACTGGGTCGCGGGGTTTTGGCCTTGTTATAGAGGTAAAGCCCCACCAAGCCTAGCAGTGTAGGCACCAGGCCCAGACACACCAGGGGGAACACATCATTCACCATTTTCTGCCATGGAGTTTGCTGGGTCAAGGAGACTACCTCCACCTCAAAATCTAGTGTAGCATCACCTAAGGCAACCAGAAGGAATCTTTAGTCATGATAGTATGTGATTTAGTGATAGAGAGTGACTGTAGGAATGTTACCCACCAGGTATAGTGGGAGGGTATCCTCTTTTTCCATAGGCAAGATGAGATGGAATAGTGGCCTTGACTTTTTGTCTGGGGGATATCACAAATTCGATGGTGTCATATTTTCATGTTACAATATACAGTATATATATAGGAGATAAACTGTCCTGCAGCAGAATTGTGACAATACTAACCCTTCACAAACGCCCACCAGGCTCTGCTCCAAACCTGTTAAGAATATGATATATACAGTGAAATCACCAAATTGTAATAATACAATAATAAAAATGTACATTTTCCCCCTCACAATGAACATTTTCATCAGCTACATTTAATCCAAAATGTTACCAGGGATGACAGTCCTCTTCCCTAACTCAACAACAAGGGGGTCCCGGGACAGTGATGAGTCAATCACTTTGCCATCCATCAGTTTACCCTGTTCAAACAGATCAGGTTTAGACAATACAAATTACACAATAAAACGAATAATTAAAACGGGACTGATTAGGCTACACTTTCAGAAAATGTTGAAACGTCTGCGTAAGGACAAACAACATATTAATGTATGTTTTCTACAGTAGCAATGTAGTTAAGTATAGGAAACGAGGTTCTTAATGTCTGAGTCGATAACAGACCGTGAGGCGAGAGAGCCCTTTGGACTACTTCCCTACTGACAAAGTGCTGACGTGTTGCACCTCCCATTGCTTTGCAAAGTAGAATGTCTGGCATGCACAAAACGTGTCGCTTTTATTGAGGATAGCAAGGTATCGACGCAGGCACGATGACAATCTACGTTTCATGTTTCACGAAAAACAACAAAACAACAACAGTTTTATATGACGGCATGCGTTTTATCTGCCCTCCCTCAAATGGTCTATTCAATTGGAACAGCTGGATTTGTAGTCTAAACCGAAGGCAGTGTGCACATGGTTCCGTGCCACATAGACAACAAACGTCCCTTTTAGACCACAGCATCAGCAATCATGAATGAGATATGTTTGACTAAATATAGCCTAATTTAGATTAAGACGAATTTAAATGCTTAGGCTGCTCATATAAATGGCCAAAAACGCTTTCGCTTGCGTAGCCTGAAGTAGCCTACGATAGGGCGTGCCTATGGTTCACTTAAAGGGAAAATAATTTTAATAGAACGAATGATGTGAACATCTACTCGTTTCTCTCAGTTTTCTTACCGTGTAGTGGATTTGAAGCGTATCTCCCATTTCTGACAACACAGAACATATTTCGGGTTTCACCTGGAGAGAACATAATTAACATAGGCTACGAGCGAGCGATACATTGTTTCATTCAAGTTATGTTTTTCAAATTATAAATAGGTATTTACATTATGGTAACATAATCCAGTTGTTACATTGTGTCAATATTATCTGACAATACGCGTAGCCTAACCTATGTGCAATAATGGCTGCTTGACTGCTAAATGTATCAAATACATTTCCATAATTTAAAGAGAAATTCTATTTTAAAAACTCACCAAGGTCTCCACCAATAATTCTTCCACAACATTTTGTTCAGTTTCGCTGTCTTGTGCCCCAACAAAAACTATTGCAGCGAGCGAGAGTAGAAAAAATACAGTCCTTGCTTTCATTGTAGCTAAATCAAACTTTTGAAGTTGCCCAACGCCGACCAACTTCTTGAGTACTGTACTTCTCAGCTCTACAGTCACTATGAACAGACCAAGGGCACAAATAATTTGTCAAACTCAAATTCTGATAGGCCTAACAAAAAAGGCTTGAGCCCAGTTAAGGCTGATGTGTTATAATAATCAGTTGATAACGGTGCTAAAGACCTGGGGACGTTGTTGCAACACCTGGGTCGCCCGAGACCTCCTCAAACATTCCGCCAGCATCCCAGAAGTCCCTTGTGTTAGATGAATAAATTGTTGCACTTGCTATGTAGTGGCGCACGGGGGCAGCAATTAGTGAATGAGTATGTGCAGACAGAGCCTGTTTATGGAGAGCCTGTCCACTCCCTATTAAGCCCCTTTGTACAAAATGTGGTTGCAATTCCACCAGAGGTCCACTGGGGGTGATCGCGAGCGAGTGCATGCTGAATGGGAATCTATGGAGCTAAACGGCTAAATTAGTCTCTTTCACCTGATTGAGAAGTCTCAGATTTGATTGTAGTTTTGAAAGTTCAACATGGATTATAGGTTGAAAGCTGAATGAACGAGTACTTATGTCCTTTCGATTTCTTACAGGATGAGTCGTTGTTGCCCATAACACGCTAGCATTCTTGCTAATGAATGCTGGTTGGTTAGTGAAGGACTACGACCAGAGATCCTGCTTGATGGCATCCGAAGCAGAATCAGAATGCCAGAGAATTAGCAACATTAGCAACAATATTAGCAAGCCAAAACTCTTTCTAGCATGTGTATTGACCAAGCCCTCGCCCCTCGGCTTGAAGCAACGGCCCCGGTGGATGTAGGTGGTATTGCATGTATGGTTAGGTTTCCGAATCTTCCGGTAGTTTTTATTCTATTAACTCCATTCAACATTTACAAAACTATCTCCCCCAATAATTTGTGTTTGATTCTCGAACCTGGCTCATACTACTAGCTTTTTCATAGAATAATTTTTCCCGATTTTTGCTAAGTTTGAAACCAATCCGAAATGGGTAAACTAGCAACCCATTTATTTGCTTAATCAATGAAAGTTGCCTGCAAATAAGCTCACGGATACTAACAGGGCACAAGCACAAAAGTTCACATTGGCCGATAGCCGATTTACATGAGCTCTCGGAGCTAGGGGAAAAAGAGCCACTGTTTAAAGCTGGACGGGAAGACACGGAAGTGAAAAGATGGCCGCGTCCAGTCTCGCGCTCTCGCTTGCCTCACTGCGCCACTGAGCACTTTTCATAGAAATGAATGGGGACGCCATCTTGGAAGACAAAAGTAGCTTACCAGAGCCCGTTTAAGGAGAGCCTGCCCACTCCCTATTAAGCCCCATTGTACCGAATTTTGTTGCAGTTCCACCAGAGTTCCACTGGGAGTGATCGTGGTCGAGTGCAAAATGAATGGGAGTCTATGGAGCTAAACGGCAAAATTTGTCTCTTTCGCCTGATTGTTGTTGATAAATCTCAGATTTTGTTTTTGCATGTTCAACATAGATTACAGGTCAAAGGTTGAATGAACTTATGAACTTATGTCCTTTCGATTTCTTACATGGTAAATTGTTGTGGCCCATAACACGCTAGCATTCTGCTAACGAATGCTGATTGGTTAGTGAAGGACTGACTACGACCAGAGATCCCGCTTGATGGCATCCGAAGCAGAACCAGAATTTCAGAGCATTAGCAACATTAGCAACAACATTAGCAAGCCAAAACTCTTTCTAGCATGTGTATTGACAGGGAGAGCCTAACCTGTCAGCTGTGTTGTCGATGCCTCGAGAGTAAAGTGGAAGTAACCAGAGCTTGCCGTCAAGCAGTAGCTCTGGTTGTACGATGTGTATGACGTCAATGCCATTTTCAAAAGCTTTTTAGAACAGAAAGGCGACTTTAAAAAAAATCTAACACCCAGTGGTGTGTATTTTTTTTGCCTCCCCTTTCGAGTTGAGAATTCAAATTACTAGACAAAAAATTATATCCTGAGAAAAGTGGATTTTGAGGGGTTTAGCTCCATAGACCTCCATTCATTCTGCACTCGACCGTTAGCGCCCTCATAAGGAACTTGAGTGGAACTGCAACCAGTTCAGAACCCGGAAGTTTCCCGAGAGTGGGAGTTCTCTCTTTATTAGACATTCTCTGAGCTTACTCTAGTTATATTAACTCTATGGTATTGACAGGGAGAGTTTAACCTGTCAGCTGTGTTGTCGATGCCTCCAGAGAAAAAAGGAAGAGATCAAAGCTTTCCGTAAAGCAGTATCTCTGGTCGTACGATGTGTATTACGCCATTGACATATTAAAAGGCTTTTTAGAACAGAAAGGCGACTTATTTTTTGGCCTCCCCTTTCGAACTCAGAATTCAAATTACTAGACAAAAAATTACATCATGGATTTTGAGGGGTATAGCTCCATAGACCTTAATTCATTTTGCACTCCTGCCCTCATATGGAACTAGAGTGGAACTGCAACCAGTTCAGAACCTGGAAGTTTCCTAAGAGAGGCAGTTCTTCCCATATTAGACATTCTATGGTATGTGTGAGAAGTGGAATCAACAGAGATCGCCAGATAGCCTTCTGTATGTTTTGTAATTTGCACAATGATATTCCTTTTCATCAAGGTTAGGGTTAAGGGTGGAAATTTATCTTGGGGCAAATGTTTGGAGTGGAGTGTGGGTGGCTGAGCGGTTAGGGAATGGAGTATGTCCATTCCAACTCAATTTGTTTCCATTTCTTCTAGGTTGAATATTTGAAATGGGTTTAGGCTACAATAAATAAGATGCTTCAGGACTCCTTGAGTAAATCGATGGAGAAATCTTGCCAGCACCACCGTGCAACATATAGGAGACCTCCAGTGATTCATCAGTCCTTAAACAGCCGACTTTTTAGCGACTGGTTTCTCGAAATCGAATCACCTGCTTTTCGATCCTTGGGCCAGCTGTACAGGTGATAGACCATGCATGCAGTCTTCACTAAACTGTTCTGAAACTATTCTGTGTTAGTGGATGGCATCAGATGGAAAGGTTAATTGAACAGTTTACAATCTGTAAAAAAAAATAAAAATAAAAACTGGTAAATTAATTGATCAAAGTTATTCCTGGTAAACTACAACTAGCGGTTTACTGTAAAGCTGCTTAGGTATCGCGAGAATGGTTTGCAAGCAAATTGCAGGATATCGTGAGATTTTCTTATTACCGAATACGAGTCGTTCCTTTCAGCGCAGACGGTGAGTAAAGATGCAGGCAGGAATTTGTAAAATAGAAGAAAAAAAACGATACAGTGTAAATTAGTCAACACTCTGAGGGACACCTGAACAGCGTTTTGATATGTATGCCGTAGCCTACTATTGTCCAGACATGAAGACCTGGCTTGATGTAGCAGGCTGGCATGGCAAATGAATGGGGGTGGATATTATCATGACTTGTAGTATGCTTGCGGTGTCTTCTTGCGCGCGTTCCCTGCTTATTTATTATTGCAAAAAAATACAAATAAAAAGCAGATCATGCTTGGGTTTTCTTCACAACAATAGGTGGTTGAGCTATTTCGTTGTAAATTCTTGCTGCCATTTTAGCGTGGGCCCACTTGTGGTGATGCGGTCCACTGCAATTGATAACGGCTTACTAGAATGTCATAGTGTACCGTTTCGTCTTTTCACGCATTGCCATACTCTAACATTATAGCCGCCTATCGATAGTGTAAGCCTGGAGTTTGAATGTCATGCGGGACTTCAAGACGCTGTGGAGCTAGCACTATCCTAAATAATCCACTTTTCTTAAACTGATAGTTGTCTATTTTAAAAACACAATGGAAATGAATGAAGGGGAGTTATTAATCAAATATTTACAATATTACTGGTTGATGATTAAAGGGCAAAGTTAGCTAGAGGGGGAATCAGGTGTTGCGCCCCCTGTCAGGACCATGGACAGGGGTCTCGGGGAAACGTACCTTTATTGGACATTACAATCAATTGAATATTGTAGAAACCAGTTTTCTCAAATACCAAAATTAGTCTATAAATTAGAAGTCATTTGAAAGGTGTCATAGGATAGTTTATCAGGCAAAGTCTCTCAAGCCCCCAGTGAAATTTGCAAGTTGCAAATGTCTGCCACCATCCAAATGTATGTGTGGAAAGCACAACGTAGTATGTATTGTGTAGGTTATGGAAGACTTGTCTTCTATGTGTCCTGGAGATGGTCGCTCATTCTGGTTGCTGGTAGCACATTCTGGAGGGTTGATGTGGAGGACAGATACCGATGAACAGATTGTGCTCCAGCCTGAAGACATGGCTCCAGCATGATTCTCCCCTCCCTCTCTGTTGTGTGTGTCTAAATATTACTTTAGTATGTATTGTTGGTGCACGGGTGTATGATTCTGGTTCTACATTAATGAAAATTTTTGATACTAATTTAAGCCTCAGTTGTGTCAATATGTCTGTGTGTGAAGGGGAGAACCAATAATAGCTCACAAACAATCCATGAATGATTTATTGGAGCCTGCTCCTTTGACTTGTGAAAAGGGAATGTAGGACTAGGCGGATGTTGGTGTTTGTGTGATTTCCAATCTCCCAGATATGTAAGAGGCAATGATTAAAACAGACAAATGACAAAGCATTTTTTGAACTGTGATCATTTATCACAAAAATCATTGGAGACACAGAAAGGGCCTTAATCAACTGCCACCATCAAACAGAACACCATAAATTAACAAAAATTGGTAAAGTAGTCTAACTATAATTTTTTCATGCCTTTTCAGCTGTTTCCTCTGATCCGATCCCAGATTGGACGAACAAGGCAGCTGACAGCCAGTCTGACATTTATTGGACACTTCCATCAGTCCTTACCACTAATTCCTTGCATATTCATTAAAAGAAAGGATCACAGTCTCTATCATGGGGAACATTTTTGGAAATCTGCTGAAGAGTTTGATTGGGAAGAAGGAGATGAGGATTCTGATGGTGGGCCTTGACGCAGCAGGAAAGACCACAATCTTATACAAACTGAAACTGGGAGAGATAGTCACCACAATTCCTACTATTGGTATGTCCATAATAAGGCTGATATAATACCCCTACTTACATATTAATGATGGGTATAGCTTAGGATGTACTGTATCTTTAAATAAAACTGTTTGCTAAATGCATACTTTATTATCGTTACATCACATTTCTAGCTAGTAGCGAGTCCTGCAGTTAGCCTGGACATTTTATAATGGCTGTTGGAGTTTGGGAAAATCAATACAATTCTGTAATTTAAAGCCTATGCTTGGCCTAGTGTCTCATATTTAGTCTCACATTAGTTATTATTATATTCCTTTTTGCAAGGGTTCAATGTGGAGACGGTGGAATACAAGAACATCAGCTTTACTGTGTGGGACGTGGGTGGCCAGGACAAGATCCGTCCCCTCTGGAGACACTACTTCCAGAACACACAGGGTAAGCAGTGTTGACCAATCACAAACACACAGGGTAAGCAGCGTTGACCAGTCACCAACACACAGGGTAGGCAGCGTTGACCAATCACAAACACACTGACCACTTTCAAGGTTGTGTGGATACAGATTGAAACAAGGAGCAACCCATTTTCACATAAGCCCCTGTCTCCTCTATCCATCTCTACCTTTCTATCTCTTAGGTCTGATCTTTGTGGTGGACAGTAATGACAGGGAGCGAGTGAATGAGGCAAGGGAGGAGCTGATGAGGATGCTGGCAGAGGATGAACTGAGGGACGCCGTGCTGCTGGTGTTCGCTAACAAGCAGGCAAGACAAGACCCCATCTCCCCAGCTTCATTTTCCATCCTAAATCTGAATAGATGACACAAATCAGACCCCTCCCTCACACCTCAACCCAAACTGCCCTTTAGTGTAACTACTTGTGAACCCATCCATATCTACACTACCCTGTCCTGAATGAATAGACAGGTGAATTAATGACTAGTGATGAATGATGAATGAATAGTGGGTAGGTGTCCCACATCTAACACTGAACACTGTCTGACTCTACCAGGACCTGCCCAATGCCATGAATGCAGCAGAGATCACTGACAAGCTGGGCCTACACTCCTTGCGCCACCGCAACTGGTACATCCAGGCCACCTGCGCCACTAGTGGGGACGGTCTCTACGAGGGCCTTGACTGGCTGGCCAATCAGCTTAAGAATAAGAAGTGAGGGGGAGACCTGAAGGAGATAGGCAAGACACCTCTACAGGGTATTGGGGGTTTGGTTAAGGGGAAAGGTGGATAGAATGACAGAGGGTATGGATGATGGGGCGGCAGGGGGGGTCGGGTTATGGGTAAGCTTGCCGGGTAGAGTTTTTAATTTGAGTTTGTTTTGATTTTGTCTGTTACATATTTTTTCCAAATGAGTGATTGATAGTTATTTTCCAGATTCTTAGAGGGCTTACTGTGAACTGACTATTATACCGCAAGCATGGTACACGCCTCTGCTGTTCCCATGTCCACCTTCTGCTACAACATTATATATGTTAGTGTAAGACACACACAGTATTGAAAAAAAGTGTGACTTCTAAAACATACATCCTCAAATATTTTGTTGCTGTTTTTCTGAATGTTTTTGCTCTATTTGGTCACCAGTCAGTAGTGCTAATGTCAGTTCATGTTGATGTAACTTGCACAGTTTTCTTCTTTCTCCATGCCATTGGAGTGACTGAAAATACAATGCTATTATGCTTTTATCCTTTTTTTACCACATTTTCTTTATTCAGAGCAATAGGTGTTTGTATGTGCATAGTATGTATGCATAATATGTTAATTTGTGTGTATTAGATGGTAGTGTTGTGTGCTAATGTGTTAACAGGTGGTTTAGGTGGATTTGGAAACAATCATATATCACATGCCAAACTCTTTTAAATAATAAGTTCTGCCTTAACTCTTTGTCAGTCTACTACATGCATGAGCTGTCGTGAAATTGGCATAATTGCTGCATACACTCCCATGTCTCCACAGTGATCAGGGGAATCTGCAGCACTTCGTTCCTGATGTTGCTGGAAGTGCATGGCTTACCTGCACTGCTTAAAATTCTAATAGTCTCAGTAAAAAGCTACATGCCTAAATTGTCAACAATAGATAGTGTCAGTAAATACTTCAATTTTGTAGCTGCATAAGGTCTGTGATGTCATTGTGTCATTGTCTTGCTATCATAATTATCTGAACACTTGCTGAAACACACAAACCTTGTGCACACAAGTGTACAGTTACTATATTCCTGCCTGTCTTCTGGCTTCCTTCTGGATTAAGTTATGAGTCAAATATCATCATGTTCCTATACTTTTATTCCCTTACTTTCTGATTTTGAATAATCTTTTAACAACATAATACAACAAAAGGATAGCTAAAGAAAGTATTATTGAATGTTCATGTATTTGCGAATGACTGCAATAATTATTATTTGACACCTTATTTCTTTATCTGCCTGTATAGTTACAGTGTATTCAGAGCACACAAAGTTAACCAATCAATCAGTCTGTTGTATTTATAAAGATTTATCAGCACAGCAAGACATGACTCTGTCAAACTGCAGTAAAGCCATCCTTCTACCACTAATACCAGCAAACTTCAGATGTTACCGTCAAAACAGTGTTTATGTGTGGACATGGACACTGTTATGGGGTCAGTACAAAGTACACTATCAACCTTTCAAATAAAACACTCCGGTATTTACATTCAGTGCCAACTTTGCAACTTTTGTTGAATTGTTTGAGTTTTGTGGCCTTATATTTAGTAATGTTAAGAATTGTGTTCCTATATAAAGTTGGTAAGCAGGTCAGCCAAGTTTATGAAGATTCAAGTTTTTTGTAAATGTTTTTTCTCTATCTTGTCTTTCTCTATGCTCTTCTTTAGAAAATTACACTTTTTGATCCACAGTGAAAAATACTTATTTTGGGTCCTGTGTTTGATGAGCGTTATTGCTAAGTTTTCATCCAGTATATGCATTGGGGTCAAAGTCTTTAATGGTTTAGACTGTGTACGCGAACTAAAACGATAATCAATGCAAGACAACATACCATTAATGAAGCATATATGAACTTCTCTGTACCAGTGTGTTGTCTAACTAAAAAGGGTGATGGCCTCACTCAGTGGTCCGTGCTGACATGGGCAACAGATTAAGTCTGTGTGGCATAAGGAAATGAAACAGGATGAACCTGCTGTGTTGAAAATAAAACCACTTTTCAGTATGACCTGTTCATTTAGCTTTGTGTGAATATTATTATCAAATTACTGAAAGGAATGTTTAGTTTCTTAGAATTTTTCTGTTCTGATGGCAGTATTTGCTGACCAGAAGAGGTCAGTCTTCACCTTCTCAAAATATATGCTCCCTCTCTCAGGAGATCCAGGAGATATACATAGATACTTCCTTGTGTAATCTTTAGTTATAATATTTTATTGGTATTTGTAATTTTGTATTATATATAAGGTATATAAAGGATGTTCAATCATGTATATTATAATGCTATGAATTAGATAGTGTCAAGGTTCAAGTTTTTTTGCCAAGAAATGCATTCTGTGTTTAAGTGTTGCACACTTAAACACAGACACACATGCACAGACAGGAAGTACAGGAAGAGCAAGTTCCAAGGAAGCCTTCTGGTTGGCTTACTGACTCATACAGACTGTTTCCATAAGCTCAAGGTACAAGACAACAAGGGGAGATGTTGTTCTTTGTCTTGCCAAACCAGAAATTAGTCTCAACTCAAACAACGTACTTCTTGTCCTGCTTTCATGCTCTACCACAGTTAGTTTCTCTTTCTTGCTTTTTCTGGACTGTATAGACCTATGAGTAAACAAGGAAAATCAAGTGTCAAAATATGATTCTCATTGGATTGTGAATTTTGCAATATATATATATTTTTTACAAAGAATAGTTTATTACACTTCTGTTCATCACAAGAGCTTTATTTTGACGTGGATTAAATAATGATCCATTATATTATCATTGCGTATAACAATAAAATATGTTATATAAAATGTGACTATAGTTTTCAGTGACGCAAATTAGAGAATGTTTTTTTGTTTGCCCCCTCTGTACGCGCGTTTGTAGGGGTTGAAAAGTCAAATTGACCAGTGGACAATGTGGCCATTGTGATTTTTCTGGTCCAGCACCCTTCAAAGAAAGAGTGATTAAAACCAGTTGCTGATACCGGGGTACAATACGGCCCTTCATGGTGAACGGCGGTGGTTGTCAGCTATGTAGGCTCAAAACCGGCAGATTGTCAATGGTGGTCCGACAGCTTTCTCCCCCAGACAAGGACTCTACAAGGAGTTAGGAAGCCAAAACCATGTCAAAGCTGTTGATTAGACAGTTATACAGCTTATTGATTGTAGCATGTTGAAACAAATATCCAGTAATTAAGCTTTTCAGATGAACATAACAAAGATCTGATGATTTTAGTGTTGTCTACATACACGATATATTGTGGAATGCTTAATTGTCAAATTGACAAATCAACTTGTTTCTATTATTTAATATCTACATCCATCTGATCAAATCTGTATTTTAAATGATTAAAGTAGTCCATGCAACTCAAACGAGTCGCTTCTGCCTCTGATTGGTTACACATCTCGCCAATCAGTGACTATGGTTTTACTCATCGAAGAAGTTGTGAGATTCCATTGAGTGTGACAAGCCTACTCGTAACCATTTACATTTGCGTAGAAGCATAGGCTCGTTACACTCAGAGACTGCACGTTGATATTTTTTTTGTTGAGAATAGTTGAAACGCCTCTGTTGTTGAGATATGAGGACATATACTTAGTGATAGTTAAATTGATTTATTTCAATAACTGAACTAACTGAACAAATAAGAAGAAAAAGGTCCTCCGGTATTTTCTTCAGTTCGTTATGTTTGGTAAACAGGACCAGTGTTTGGATTAAGGATGCTTGTACTCCGGCAGGTGCTCACCCTATGCGTCGCCCTACCATTGTTTCTCCCGTCTTCCGGTGCTCAGACCCAGGAAGGTAGGTCCAGAAGTGTTTAGATAATTGATTTAGTTCAATGTATATGCCCAGTGTACTTCATAAATTACCCCCTGGATCCAGATGTAACTAAACTCAGATCTAACAGTCAATTTAAGAAGAGTAGTATGGACAAATGGACTTAAACCCCAAATGAATGACGAGCATGGAAGTTGGGGATAAAATAAATGTGTTAACGATTACTGTCACTGTTTAATTCATAATAACACAATAATTAATGTGTCAGTCAAGTCGCACACATCTGTTTTGTGAGGTGCAAAACAACTTCAAAAGGCTTTTACATTCTGTCTCACAATGAAATCAGGGGTGCTGTCATTCAGACCCTAGAGACAGAACCAGTTTGATTGGTGGAGAACCTGTTTTCAGTGACTCAACTGCTTCTCTCAGTACTCTGCGTGCTGCTTGGCTATGTTTGTCTCAATTGTCTGTGATTCTATTGTGTCCACACTAACTATGCTCACTGCTATATAACTAGCAAACAAAAAAGGAGTTCCTTCCTAGAACATGCTGAGACATAGTTTTAAGGTTTTTCGTGCCTTTTTCTCTTAATGCACTTGAACTGGTCTCCAGAGCATTGGCAGTTGCAATCTCTGCAGCAAAACCCAAATAAATCAGTGTATGTGTATTTATGTGTGTAGAGGGATTGAGATATTGTGCTTGGAATCTGTCTGGGTGGTGAATACAAGCTGAACTTTGGCTCCATGAAAGTTGCATTGTCTGGCAGTAGGTAAATAAGGTGGTGCACTTCACTACAGGTAAACAATGTCAGAAACAGGTCAGGAAGGGGGCTGATTTCAGGTGACAGAGCCCTTGGCATCAGTTCAGGGAAATACACTGAGGTAAATAGATTCAGTGTCTGAACCTATGACCTCATAGCAGTACAATGATTTGGGATTTTGATCCATCACATATACTGCACAATTATAATGCCCCCTAGTTTAGAACAATTCCGCGTTTACGTTTTAGGTATTATTTACAAAATAATACCTAAAACATGCTCATAAACAGTTGTCAGAAGGTGTTATAGTTTAGAACAATGATGGGTTTCTGACCTAATTTATTTGATAAGTAACACTCTTTACTCCTGCCCTCTTTACTCATGTAGTCATCTCTGTTGGTGGCCTTGCAGTCTGTTTAGAATTAGGGACAGGGCACAGGGTTGGTTGTATCTAGATTGCAAGACCAGTGTTATTACACCATGAGGTTGAGAGATAAGGACAATTGGTACGACATAAAAGCTTACCTTATCTCACACTTGGCTTAGTTACACTATATCTCGTCTCCTAAAAATGTTATATCTTCTAAAACTCTTTCTCGCTCTCTCTTTCTCTCATTTCAAATATTCACTGTACAGGGTATTTCCTTTTCAACCAGATTGTCTTACGTAGCTAATATAATTCAGACCTTAGGCATGCTCTGATTTGAGGACCCTTCAAACTAGTCCCTATACATCTGGTAGTTGATTGAACGTGAAGGACTGTGATTGGGTTGTTTTTCACTTCTACAAAGAACTAATGTACAAAGCGGTCATTTCCAGAGACAATGTTGTGGTGTTTACTACTTGTTTCTTTACTACTTTACAACTCTTGTGTAACTCCTGTTTCCCATTGTTGAAACACGTAGTCTTTCCGGTTGGTGAAGCAGGTATTGTAGCGTTGTAAACATCCACACATTTCTGTGCAACAAGATTAAACAATTTGATGTTGTAATGTATAGATGTTATACAGAGGTGTCGGTGTGCATATATCTCTGCATGTCTCTGTATGTTTGTTGATGTTTGTGTGTGTGAGAGAGAGTTAGAGAGGTATGCAGTAATCTCTTGGTGTACTGTGCCAAGTTTCAGTTTACCTCACTCTCCACTGCTATGGCTTTATTGAACTTGTTTATGTCCTCCTCCCTCTTTTCTTATTTTTCCCTCTCTTTTCTTTTCACTTCTCTTTTTTGAGTCTGGAAACCTTGGAAACAGCAGAATAAAATGACAGCTAAACCTGACCCTGGTCCTCTGGCTACTGCTTAATGTTTTAATGTGTGTTAGGTTACACCCTATTGCATTTGAAGCTGTGACTTCATATACACGACACAAAACGAGACACTCAGACGGAGAAAGAACAAAGAGTGATGATGAGTCAGATTTAAACAACTCTGAGATTCAAACAAGTGAGAATTAAACAAGTCTAAGAATTAAAGTCAGTCTGTTGACCGTATGTGTTTGAGATTTTGAGAGAGAAATAAATTAGAGAGAAAAGAAGAGAGGGCGGGCTTGGGCAAGAATCTTGATGTACTACAAGACTTGTTTTAGCGCCCTTTCAAAATGGGGCCATTGTGTGTGTGTGTGTGTATGTGTGTGACTTTGTATGTGAGAGTGCATTATATGAACTCCACCCCTTTCTCTCCCCCTGTGTTATCCATCTGCAAACACTGAAAGTACCTCTTTGAGAGGGGGAACCCACTCATCCTATTGAGATTCTTAACTTCTGCAGCTGCAGTGTTGTATGTTACTCATGTATTTAGCTGTGTCTCTGTGTGTTGGGTATGTGTATGTGTGTGTGTGTGTGTGTGTGTGTGGGGGGGGGGGGGGTTGGGGTGTCTTCTTCGTAATGCAGAATGTGCCCATTCCTTTGGGGGAAGTTTCGAAAATGCAACATTGCCTTGGATCTTGTCTGTGCGTCCATTGTGCTTGCAACACATTTTAATCTATTGGAGTATACCTTATACAGGTACAAATGTCCAGGACTATTTCTCAAGAGGCACCTCAAGACATTTACTGTCAACAGCTCCAGCCATCTACTGATAACTGGCTGCGCCCAGTACTTAGCCTAGGTGGGGCTGTGATAAAAAAATGTATTGGTCAATGTACAGTACACTTCAGAGCACAATTGCTTTGTAACATGCTTAATCATGGATAAGAGCACCGATATCTTCTCATGCAAGCCAGTGGAAGCCAACAAGTGCTCAGGAATGTACCATGAGCTCCGACACGTAGCCAAAGCCCTGAGATGTGGGTTAGGATCAATGTCGATGTTCACATTCCTCAGTGTGGCACTAACAACACCTGTGACCCTATCTCCTGCCTCACACATACAATAAAGTGGCTGCTATCTGGACTTTATGGCATTTTAACCTGCACCTTGAACTGTTATCATGCACAGCCAGGCTCTCTGGAGAATCACCTGCTCTGGTTTCACTGATTGTTTTTCCTTACCAACTGACTGTTCCTTGTGACAAACACACACTTAACATTTAAAATGGATTCGAAAACAGATTCTCCCTCATCTTCTCCGTCTCTCTCTCTCTCTCTCTCTCTTTCTCTCTCTCTCTCTCTCTCTCTCTCTCTCTCTCTCTCTCTCTCTCTCTCTCTCTCTCTCTCTCTCTCTCTCTCTCTCTCTCTCTATCTCTTCTTCTGTCTCCCTGCTGACATCTGGTTGAGATTTGAATAGCAAAGCAGTCTCTGTTTAAGTGACATTGAATGACTGAACTCTGTAAATGTCTGTAAACAAGGCCTAGTATGTTCGCCGCAGAGAAAGGCCTGCCCTGTACTCTTTCACTGGATATTACATAAAGCACATAATTTGCCTCAGTACTGACTAGTAGTCCAAGCAATTAAGAACAAGACACAACGATTAGCAATTAAAACTGGCAGCAATGTTAGTTGTGTACAGAAATGCCACAGGGAATTTAACATTGACATTGGTCTTGGAATTATTGATTAATTTGATAACAAAATAACTGTATTTTTTCTCCATAGTGGTGATATGTACTGGCACTCAAAATGCCCTGAGTGTGACAGGAAGTTCTGAAATGCAATACAAACTAATGAAGGAGATGTACACTGGTTGCGAGATTGTCATGGGCAACCTGGAGATCACCATGATGGAACACTGGCGAGACATCTCCTTTCTGAAGGTGAGCGTGTGTGCAAGAAATAGCTGTGCAGTAATGGCTACTTATGCAGTACCAACCTTTCTCAGACCAACAGTTTCAGGCCCAAGTTGGTGGACCAAAACAGGCCTGTTATTACTGTTTCTAGAGAGTGATGTCATTGTCTAGTGAACACAATCAAGTCCCTCATCCCACCACATTGTTGCCCTGCCATAGTGCACTGCCATGACTAAACCAAGGTGTTAACCAACTGTGACTGAGTAGCTAGCTTATCATACACAATACTGGTAACAAGCTTTTCGATACATTATAAAAAATTATTGAGGTTTGCTGACATACAAAAATAACAGACTTGTCTTAGTGTAATCTTCTATATCTCTATATACTCACTTTTAATTATTTCTCCCATCTCCCCCACAGTCTATCAGGGAAGTGACAGGCTACATTCTAATAGCTATTAACCAATTCCAACGGCTGCCCTTGGACCAGCTCAGAGTCATCAGAGGTACCACTCTGTATGAGGAGCGCTTTGCCCTCGCAGTCCTTGTCAATTACCAGAAGGACGGCCAGTACGGGCTGCAGGAACTGGGGCTCACGCACCTCACAGGTAAACGCACTTTAAAGGCGCATACAAACACACACACATTAAAACAACAAGCAATTGTTGTTATGACATGATAAACAGTATGTTACTAAAGGCCTCCCACTCTGACTTGACTGGCAGTATGTTAGTCATAGTAAGTATGTGCTTGTGTGTGGGAGGCTGGACAGAATGAGAGCCTGCCAGGGCAGTTGGAGGTTAACTGTTGGCACTTCCACACCCACATAGCTCAACACACCCTCTAGGAAGCCGTTCCTTTGTAGAAGAGCACACACGAGTGCGTCAGGTGTGAGCAAATTCCTAATGGGAAGTCCTTGCAATGTTCCATAACGTGTATCAACTGTCAGTTCAAATTTAAACTGAAGGCCTTTTTTTCACACCAGATATTGATCTGTTTTCCATACACATGTTCTGCCATGTTTCAGTGAATATCATTGCCTGCCACTTTTAACTGTAGTTTTCGTACGTCTTCTGTGTATGTGTTGGTGTGTGTGGTTGTGATTGTATGTGTTCGTTACCTCCACAGAAATACTGGAGGGAGGCGTCCAGATCATCCAGAATAAATTCCTTAGCTACTCCCCTCAGGTGAACTGGCTGGACATAGTGAAGGATGGAGCTTCAGAGGTCATAATTAATGATAATGGACCCATAGGTGAGGACAGTAGTTAATGCTGGCTAGACCTGGGACTCAATACCAATATTTCTTTTATGAACATCTAGAGTAAAGGTACTTTTGAAGAATGTTACCTTTATTGAAACTTTAGTGAAGGAGACCAGCTTTAGTTGTAAAAATTATTTCAAACTTCGTCTTCTATTTCAGCATCTTGTGATGAGGAGTGTGGGGGCCCTTGCTGGGGGTCCGGCAATGAAACCTGCCAAATATGTAAGTCTCTCATAATGCTCTCACAACAACACCTTCTTGATGTAAGTACTGTACTTGCACTTTATCATCAGTTTTAAGTGCAACTGTTTTAACAGGCATCTTTTTTTTCAGTGACCAAGACAGTGTGTGCCCCCCAATGTAACGGCCGCTGTTTCGGTAGAAGCCCCAGTGAGTGCTGTCATATGGAGTGTGCAGGAGGGTGCACTGGGCCCCTGGATACAGACTGCTTTGTGAGTCTGCTATGGTGCATTATAAACACATACACAAACACATCTAAATATGTGAGCTACTGTATGTTATCAGTACAATTCACAATGTATGCTTCATGTTTTGGCTACCCGCAATGTTTTGTCATGTTATCTCGTTGTTATGATCAGTGACCTATGCCCTTTTGTAAAGCTCTTTCTTGGAAGTCGCTTTGGATAAAAGTGTCTGCTAAATGAATAAATGTAAATGTAAATTATTTTCCCTTCAGGCTTGTAGAAACTTCAACAACTCCGGCTCCTGTGTACCCCAGTGTCCCCAGACCCTTATCTATAACAAGCACACCTTTAAAGTGGAGGACAACCCTAGTGCCAAGTATCAATACGGCTCCATATGTGTAGCCCAGTGTCCCCGTAAGTTCTCAGACAGACTACCTCACCCACTACACACCATCACAACTCGTATCTCAAACCTCAAGTTTATAAGCCTGTTTTGTTCTCTATTTCACTGTAGCTTTAATTTGTTATCTAAAGGGTTCTTATTCTTTTCACTCCTCTGTTTTCCTCACAGCCAACTTTGTGGTAGATGGGAGCTCCTGTGTCAGCAGCTGCCCCCTTAATAAGATGGAGGTGGAGAAGAAAGGAGTGAAGAGATGTGAGCCTTGTGGAGGCCTCTGTCCTAAAGGTATCTTACACATACTCATATGTAACAATTCCTCACTCATTGGCCCCAATAACAATCCTATTGACAGATATATTGTTCTTTCCTCTCCTCCCCCTGCCCTCTCCACTTTTCCTTTAGCTTGTCGTGGTACAGGCACAGCCAACAGACAGACAGTGGACTCTCTGAATATTGACAGCTTCATTAACTGCACCAAGATTCAGGGTAGCCTACATTTCCTGGTTACCGGAATCAAAGGGTAAGAAACTGTAGTGACAGAATCAAAGTTGTAAATTGACTCCCTCCAAAGGTACTATATTACCGTCTTCTTGTCACTCAAATCTTACTCCCTGTCCAAAATTTCTTTTTTTGGGGTAAAGTGATGCTTACAACAACATCTCAGCTCTGGATCCAGAGAAACTGAAAATCTTTAAAACAGTGAGAGAGATCACAGGTATGTGTGAGTCTGTATGCATGTGTGGCTCGTTGGAAAGTCTTAGTTCCAGTAAGTTCCAAGATGTTTATGCCCTTTTTTAATCTTATATCACATCTCCAATTCCCAGATATTTTGAGTATTCAGTCATGGCCTGAAAGTATGTCTGACCTGTCTGTGTTCTCCAACCTGGCAACCATACAAGGAAGAACGCTCTACAGGTAACCAATTATTTGACTTATATCCTTATTATTTAGAACTGAAGTTTTTCCTATTGCACGTCACTTGGACCAATAACTTAGCTTTTTTCTTTTGCGTTGCAGTGTAGACTAAACCTTGACATGCATGTCCTGTGTCGTATTGTCATGTTGTAGCACTCCATACATATCACATGTCCTTGACATGCATGTCCTGTGTCTTATTGTCATGTTGTATCACCCCATACATATCACATGTCCTTGACATGCATGTCCTGTGTCTTATTGTCATGTTGTATCACTCCATACATATCACATGTCCTTGACATGCATGTCCGTGTCTTATTGTCATGTTGTATCACCTCTCCTGTCCCCCCTCTCATGGCTCCCTCTGTCTTCCTCCTGTTGGCTACATTAGAGGCGTGAGCTCTAGAAGGTACAGTAGTGTGTCATGTGTTGCACTTGGCTTCCTGGTTCCTGTTATTGATAATCAGAATACCTTTTAACCAAAACAATCTATTGCTGACCTTTAACCTTCGTTTTTTTAAATTAAATATGTACTTGTCTTTTATAGTTTTCAACACAAAAACCAAAACACACACAACTCATAACACTTTGCTGACCCTTTACTGTGTTCAACACATTCCTGAAGAAAAAAATATTTTCATGTCTGTCTCTTAATATGGTCACTATATAGGACAATGAGGGAGTATGGGATGGTTGTGGAGCAGCTGGACTGTGTTTACGCTTTCATCACATTATGAATGAACAAATACAATGATTTCATTTTGGTGATGGATTGTGCAATTGTCTTCCTTTCCATCATAATTGTGCGGATCTGAATCCTTTGAACTCTGTTTGAATTGGCTGTTTCCTGACCCCTCTGGCCCGTCTTTATTCCTGCCGTCACGTTGCCATGGTAACCCCTACCCTACTCCTCTTCGTGCTCAGGGGTTACTCACTGTTGGTGATGAGGATCCCTACCCTGACCTCCCTGGGGCTGCGCTCGCTACGCAAGATCAACGACGGCGGTGTCTACATCACAGGAAACAGTCAGTTGTGTTACCATGACACAGTCAACTGGACACGCCTCTTCAGCAGCAGCTCTCGGCCCCAGCGCCGCCACAAGACCATCGACATCAAGGAAAACCAACCACAGGACCGCTGTGGTAATGAAGGGGGGGGCAGTGTGTGTGTGTGTGTGTGTGCGTGTGTGTGTGTCATGTATAAAACGTACGAAATGTGTCATGCAGTATGTATTTTTGTTTTTATTGATACATTAAATGTTGACATAATGTTCACAGCCTGTCATAATGTTTGATGTATTCCATGTGTGTAGTTGCAGAGGGCCACGTGTGTGACACCTTGTGTTCTTCTGAGGGATGTTGGGGTCCTGGACCCGACCAGTGTCTCTCCTGTCAGAAATACAGCCGAGGAGGCACATGCGTCCCAATGTGCACATTTCTATCAGGGTCAGTAGTGTTCCCTTCATCAGGCAGAAAGTACATAATATATACATTAAATGTGTGAGTGTGTGTTTTTGTTTTTGTGCTGTAACCTTTTCTCCGTCATCCCAGAGATGGACGTGAGTTTGCTAGTGAAGATGGCGAGTGCATGTCCTGTCACTCTGAGTGTGAGGTCCAGACAGGACAACCCACCTGTACAGGCCCGGTATGTCCTCCACCACCAACCTTTCTTCTCATGTCTATAAGACAAGGGCATAGGTTTCATTAAACATGTTATGTAAACACTTTTTGAAAAGGACAAATCTGCCACCTACTTTTTATGAAGAAAATTGTATTTCACACCCGCATCCGCAGTTCCAAAAAAAGCTGTCCCACCCACATTTGAAAACAAACCTATGCCCTTGTTATAAGACAAGTCACACTTCCACGACTTCCGTCCATCAAGCTCTTTGTACACCACTGCCACCTAGTGGTGTCACAAAATTACATTTTAAAATATGTTGTAGACATTCTGTGCATTACTGTATGTTTTTTTTCTCCCCCCTCTTTCTTCAGGGTGCAGATGAGTGTGTTGTGTGTGCCAGTCTGAAGGACGGTCCTCACTGTGTGTCCTTGTGTCCTGAGGGGGTGATGTCAGAGAAGGGGCTCATCTTTAAATACCCAAACTATCAACGCCAATGTGAACCCTGCCACCTCAACTGTACCCAGGGGTGAGAGATGATGTCATTATGCTTGTGCGTGTGTGTTTGTCTGTCTTCCTGACTGTGTGTGTGTTAAACTATTTTGCGCTCTGTACATCTAGGTGCTTAGGCCCAGGCATTGAGGACTGTCTGGAGTCTGACAGATCTACCTCAAGGTGAGGGTTTGTGCAAGATTATCAATATCTCTTCCTTTATAATAAAAGGAGAACCCAGGAACCAAAACCTTTCATGTTAAAAACCTCATAGACTGACATTTCTCCCACTGTGTTTCCATCCAGCCAAGCCACGACAGGCATCGTTTTGGGGGTGATATTAGTGTGCTTTGTTGCCACCTCAATCTTCATCATGAGTGTTCTGTACCGCCGCAGCCTTGCTATCCGCCGCAAGAGAGCTATGAGGAGATACATGGCAAGTGGAGAGGTGAGTCAGAGAGAAGAGTGGGTGTGAGCTTCTGAATCAGTACTGTAAAATGACAGTGCACATGCGCTAACATGTTTTCTCTCTGTGTGTGTGTGTGTGTGTTCAGAGTTTCGAGCCGTTGGATCCCAGTGATAAAGGAGTCAAAGTTCACGCTCGTATCCTGAAGATCACAGAGCTCCGTAAAATCAAACCGCTGGGAACTGGAGTGTTTGGCTCTGTCCACAAGGTATGGCATAACCAAACCGGGAAGATGTTAGTAATCTGTGTCTTGATTTTTTGTGCAAACCTATTCAATATCCTCACTACTATTAATCTCCAGTGTTGAATGTAGAGGCATGAGAGCTTTGACTTACTCCTTTGTCACTACAGTGTGTGCTTATCCCTCTCTCTTGTTCTCGGTCGGTTTCTCCACCTCTCTCAGGGGGTATGGATGCCAGAGGGAGACTCAGTGAAGCTCCCAGTTGCCATCAAGACTATTCATGATCGCACGGGCCGACAGGCCTTCCATGAAATCACTGATGTGAGAGAACCAACACATTGTACCAGATATATTTTCACAAATATTGTGTACACACATCAGTGAATGTGTATACTGATGATCCCTTGTAACACCTGCAGCATATGTTGGCAATGGGCAGTCTAGACCATGCTCATGTGGTCCGGCTCCTGGGCATCTGTCCAGGTGCCAGTATGCAGCTTGTCACCCAGCTCAGCACACAGGGATCCTTATTGGAGCACATCAGGCATCAAAAAGACAGTCTTAACCCTCAGAGGTTACTCAATTGGTGTGTGCAGATAGCCAAGGTGAGACATCTTCTGTGTGTATCTGTATGTCGTCGAATTCATGTGTGTATATGAATGGTATTTGTGACGTGTCATCTATCTCTCCCCCTACAGGGTATGTATTACCTGGAAGAACACAGGATGGTCCATAGGAACCTGGCAGCCAGGAACGTGCTTCTGAAGAATGACTTTATCGTCCAGATCTCTGATTACGGCATTGCAGACTTGCTCTACCCTGACGACAAGAAGTACTTTTACAATGAGTCCAAGGTTTGTATTGAAATGGCTACTCCCTGTAGGCAAACATACTGTTACCAGAGAGTCCTCATTGATATTAGCCGTGCTCAAATGACACCTTTGATGATTCTGGTCCTGAGTGGTACCGTCCACAAGGAAAACCTTATTGTCCTATCAGTAACTTCATCAGTTACTTTTATATAATATGTTGTGAGTGGTGCTCGTCAGTGGTTCAGAATGCCCCCCTTTTAAAAAACAAAAACATTGACTTTTTTGTCTTCTCTGAAAGAGAGCATACTGACATACTTTCTTCTCCGACCACAGGCACCTATCAAGTGGATGGCTCTGGAAAGCATCTTATTCCGCAGATACACACATCAGAGTGATGTCTGGAGCTATGGTGAGCCTAAATGCATGACAGTTGAGCTATCATGATTGCAACTTAAAAAGAACACACTTCATGTTGACATTTACATTTAGTCATTTGGCAGACGCTCTTATCCAGAGCGACTTACAGTAAGTACAGGGACATTCCCCCCCGAGGCAAGTAGGGTGAAGTGCCTTGCCCAAGGACACAACATCATGTGGCGCGGCGGGGAATCGATCCGGCAACCTTCTGATTACTAGCCCGACTCCCTCACCGCTCAGCCATCTGACTCCCCCCTTTCTTCCTTGCAGGTGTGACCGTGTGGGAGATGATGTCTTATGGGGCTGAGCCCTACACGACAATGCGTCCACAGGAAGTACCAGATCTGCTGGAAAAGGGCGAACGTCTGTCCCAGCCCCATATCTGCACCATAGACGTCTATATGGTCATGGTCAAGTGTGAGGAACCATACTCCCTAATCCTCAATTCCTCTATCCAGCCCTCAGACTAGCATTCGAGAATGATACAATATATCTACACTCATTTTCACGTTCAATAACTGGTATTTATACATTCTCACATTGTCCTTGGTCTCTTTTTCTCCTTCTTAGGTTGGATGATTGATGAGAATGTCCGTCCAACCTTTAAGGAGTTGGCCAATGAATTCACCAGAATGGCAAGAGACCCACCCCGTTACCTGGTAATCAAGGTAGGTTTGAGAAATACATTTTAAAAAATTGTGATTGTCTCATTTACAAGGTTAATGGATGTGTTAATTCTATATGAGCCATTTATGGTTGCTATTTATCACCACCAGGGGGACTGCAGCTTGTCAGAGACAGGTCTGGATGAGGCACAGCAGCGGGGACCAGAGCTAGGCGACCTGCATGGAGAGCTACAAGGCTTGGATGAAGAGGGGCTGGAATCTGGCATGGCCACGCCTCCTCACTACATGTCACAGTCCAAGAGTCTCCCTCGCCTCTCCAGAATGGATAGCCACAGGGTGGGTGAAGGGCCATTATATCACTTCATCGCATTCTATCTATACAATATGTATATAGATACATATGGGGTATGTTATAAACAGATTACCAGATATCCATGTCCCTAATCCATCCCATTCTGTTTTATTCTTAAGGGGACTTCCAGCATGGCAGGGTACCTGCCCATGACCCCAGGTGTTGAAAATCCAGGACAGGTTGGTCTCTCATCTTTATCTGTTAACCACCGGGTATCCTATTGATGTTTTACTCAAATGTCTAGCATTACATACACATAAGTATCTTTCTATTCTTGTATCCAGTACATGTGGCCATCGCGTTCTCGCCTTAACTCTGCTCGCACCGTGTCTGAGAGCTCTGAGGGCCGGGGCACTGTGGTGGAGCTAGAGATGAGCGAGGATGTCTCATTAGCTGGCAGCCTCAGGAGGAAGCGACATCGAGAAGACAGTGCCTACATGTCCCAGAGAGACAGCATGTCAGGGGGGCCGCCAGAGACCTTCTCCCCAGATACAGAGGGGGAGGAGGATCACAATGGATATGTACTCCCTGGTCTAGGAGACAGCCCTGAGAGAGGTACTTACAGAGCCTACATATGGTTTTCCTAAAGATAAATGAGTGTATAATATATGTATTGTAAATAATAACACAAATATATATTTTTTATATATGTACAGTATGTCTCAATTATTCTGAGCCAGTGTAACTAACTTGCTTACAAGTAGGGCCTACACCAATATAATATGGGTGTAGATGGCAAGTATATGAAAACATTTAATGTCCCTTTTCATATAACTCATCCAAACCTCTGTAATTATTATTCCAGAAAGCCTACTACTCTCCACCTCTCAAGTCACCTTGCCTCACGAGAGAAAATTGTCCAGGTTACCTCAGCACTCATCAGGACTATTAGAGGACCCAGACAGTGCCAGTGAAGAATATGAGTATATGAACAAACAAGGATGCATGATATCTCTCTCAACCACACAACATCCTAGTCATCTTAAAGATGGCTCACAGTGGTTAAAGATGAATAAGAGACCAGGCTCTTCATTAACACCACTAGGCACAGAGTGCACAGGTAACCGTACATCTGGTTGTCAGGCCAGTGATGGTCAAACCAAAAATGATGATAACCAGAGTACAGAAGACAGTTGTGATTCAGACAACATCGAAGAGCAGGGTTCTGGTGAGGTTGAATATGAGTACATGGACATTAGAAGTGTTGAAACAGAAACCAACGACCTCCTAAGTCCAGATGTCCCTCAACCCAGGGAAATGGCAGAGGAGCGTCTGAAAGTTAGACGTAAAGTTAAGAAAGAGGTTATAGAAAATGAATATGTAGAGAATGACTATCAGTACACTAACTGCCAGCCCAGACTGCATCAGGCTCTTCGTGGCAGGGATGGATTGAGGCTGCAAGGAGAGGATGAGGAGGAGGATTATGCGTACGAGGAGATGGACTCCATGGCGGTCCTTGGAGCTGGGAACTCAGTCGAGTACCAAAACATGCAGGGAGAAGAGGAGGGTGCCTTTGGTGGGCAGGGGACTCAGCACCCTGGGGTTGGGACCTACGTGAAAGTGCGTGCTGGGGTTGGGGAGCCTGGTGGTGGAGATCAGTCTTTTGACAATCCAGACTACTGGCACAGCAGATTGTTCTTAAAGCCCAATGCATTGCGCACGTGAGGCTAGAGTAAGAGATAAGAAGCATGTCTGTAGCTGTGGCATTTCTATGAAAATAATGAAGGAACAAGACAAATGCAAGCAATCCAAATATAGTGAATGAAAGTAATGTTGCATCTGTGTGTCACTTTTTTTTATAAATGATGTGTCTGTTATGCGTTTACATTTCCATTGTGTGTTTTTTGTGCCAACTCTGGTATTCAAACTGTACAACCAATAAAGGGACTGAGTGCAGAGTAGCCTATGCCACTATAAATATAAGTTTTGTTGTATTTGTAGTGCATTACGTAAGAACAAAATTTCTTTGAACAACTGTCTTTTTTCATACATTTTATTCATGACTTACATAATCATTCATCTTACATTATATTGTTTTTGTTTCAGACAAAATAAAGGTCTTTCAATATGATGGAAATTGAGCGTTTGATCCTATCCTCAGCATTTCCATGCTGGAAAGAGTAGGCTGCTATTACATAAGCTTTTAGCTGGCTATTATTTGAGTAGTCTAGGTATGGGTGGACTAATCTCAAAGCACACAAGTACATGTATCCATTCTGTCTCTGTCGGTCATAAAAGGGTAAATACGAACGTTTGGTGTATACACAAATCCTAATTGTGCGACTATGTGAGGACATAGTCTTAGGGGAAATGGTAAAGAATGAAACTATTACGGATTCACTAGCGCAACTGCATTTTGGCGGTTTATAATTTTGTGACGCAATTTTTACGTAGCATTGAAGTGGGTGGATGTGCGGAGAAGGGGCTGGCTTAGTGGGTTTAGACCTGACGACCAGAGATCGGACAGTTAGGAGCTTGGGAGTGTGTCTGTTGGGTTACTTAACACATTGAGTTGTAAAGAAATCCGCCGTTAAAATGTCTGATGACGAACAAGAGCAAACTATCGCCGAAGATTTGGTAGTCACCAAGTATAAAATGGGAGGTGACATCGCCAACCGTAAGTTATCGTAGCAATGTGTGTGACAAGAATGAGGTGACATGCTTGGCCTGTCGCGCCGTGCACCACCACCAGCTTGTAGTTAGCTTGCTAGCTTGCTAGCTAGCTAGCTAGCTAGCTAGATAACTGGTAGATTGCTAGCTAGCTACGCTAAGTTATCTGTCACCTCAATCGAGCAGCCATGTGCTTTGCTTTGAAATGCCAGTCTCAAATCAGTAACCTGCTAAGAGTAAATGGAAATTGATATAAAACCAAAACTAATGAAGCCCACTTAACACTTGGTATCTAACAATGAAGCAATCCTCTAATTTGATCCAGTTTATAGCAAGCTTGTACTGTACTATTCCGGTAGTATCAATAGCTATTCCCGCTGTATGTGGCCCTGAGCTGTTAGCTACTGTAGCCATGTTAGTTAGCTGGCTAGTTAGCTGGCTAGCTAGGTAGCAAACTTCCTCTGTTTAAATGAGCTGGTTTACACCAAGACTAGCACCAAGTCTTCCTTCCATTGAAACTTACGGTAACTCACAACCGCTCAACTTCAAGGAGCGACTTGCAACGTTTTTTGTTTTCATTTAAACTTTTCCTGAACTATAACAGTTATTAGACCCGCTGCAGTAACCGCGAAAATAATAAGTTAATCCAATGACAAATGCCTCCTGATTTATAAAAACCCAGGACTCGGGTCTGGGGCAATTAAGCTGCGAACTAAATGTATTTCTTCGGTAATAGTTGACAATGACAAATAAAAACAAAATGGACTGAACACATCTTTCCACATTCCAACGTTGTCTTAACTTGCAGTTAACTAGAGTTAAATAAGCGTGTAGTAACTTTCAAAGGTAGTCCCAGCATGTTGTATACGTGCCGACATTACCAGAAACATAGACGTAAACCTAACTGCGGGGCCATTATTGTGGATAATATATGATATTATTTCTTGTCTTATTGTTCTATCTCACAATTACCCCAGAGGCTCTACGAATGGTGATGGAGGCAGCCACAGTAGGGGTGTCGGTCCTCAGCCTGTGTGTGAAGGGGGATGCCCATATCATGGCAGAGACTGGGAAGGTCTTTAAGAAGGAGAAAGACATAAAGAAAGGTGAGGGGCATGGGCCATGACAAGGAGAGAAGTACATGGGGCTCATAACGAGAGAGAGAGATAAGACTGTTTGCAAGGACTCTTGTAGGTCACATCAGGGCTTCACTCATGAACCAGTTCAGTTATCATCTGGATGTAGAATTGTAACACATTCAGAGGGGGCATGAACTTTGCTTAGGTGTCTGAAAGTACTAGTGGGAAATGTTGGTAGATCTCTCTCACACACACATGCACACTAAGTGGCTGATATCCAAATGAAGATTTGGTGGTTCTTTCTTCCCTCTTCCAGGCATTGCCTTCCCCACCAGCGTCTCAGTCAATAACTGTGTTTGCCACTTCTCTCCCCTGAAGAGTGATCCTGACTACACACTTAAAGATGGGGATCTGGTAAAAATGTAGGCACCTCCATCCATAGTAACATTCCTCCCCCTATGTCCTTTGTGTCTCCAATCTCCCAAGTGTGTGTTTCTGTGTCTTGCTCGTCTCTCTCTTGTGGCGTTATCAGGGGTCTGAAGGGTTTTCTTCCTGATGTTTAAAGCATTAGCTCCTGTCTCCCTGTGTATGGTGGCAAACGACAATTAAGGTTTGACATGTTAAAATGTATTTGCATTCCAAGTCTACTTGTATCAGTCCTATTGACTTGGCATAATTGTAATGATGGTTTCACTATAGCCTCTGAACCTAACATGCATGTAGATAGATAGCCGTTTCATCTTACTTGTTGGCTTGCCATTGTGTCTTTGTCTCTATGTTGATCATCCCAGTCATGTCTTGTATCAAATAAATGTAATGTCTAAAGAAATGTTGTTAAATAAGTTCTACATCTGAACAGTAGTGGAATTATCTGTGGTACTGCCAAGCAATTTCCTTATGAGTGCCTGCTAGTATGTGTAGGGTATCATGACTCATCAACAACTTTCACCCTTTGGTATATCCCTTTGGCATGTTCCTATTACTAGGTAAATGCTTTTTCCAACTAGAACTGTATGCAGATCACCTTTTGTATGCTTAATGTGATTGATATTTATAAATTAAATGAACCAATATTGTCCTTAAGCACAAAGATGTTCCCAACTGTGATGGTCTGAGAAAGTGTTACCCACTTTAGCTTTTATTCATCCCAAATATCAAGTTTCTGTGTCTACCTTTTTCTTCATTTTTTTTAGTGACCTTGGCGTCCATATTGACGGCTTCATTGCCAATGTTGCTCATAGCTTTGTTATTGGAGCCACTAAGGTATGTTCTTGGGAGGGAAAAAATTATCTGTAGAAATTGTCATTTTGAAGTCCCTCTGTGTGTAACAAGTTTTCACTGGCCTGTCTTCTGCCCCCCCCCCCCCTTTCTCCACTTTAGGAGACTCCAGTTACAGGCCGTAAAGCAGATGTGATCAAAGCAGCTCACCTTTGTGCAGAAGCTGCTCTGCGCCTGGTCAAACCTGGCAACCAGGTAGCATCCCCCTTTCACTAGTGTTTCACACCTAACCAAAACTGTACACACAACGGAGTAATTCCAGTTCTTCAAGTTTGGTTGATGAATACACTTGGTTTTCATTCAATGTCAGTTTTATTCTTATCGTTTTCTCAGAACTCTCAGGTGACAGAGGCTTGGAACAAGATTGCCCAGTCATTCAAATGTTCACCAATCGAGGGTGAGACTCAGAGGTTGTAATAGAAAGTTGGTTGCTAAATAGAGGAAATTGAGTCAAACTTTCCTTTGAGTTCAAGCAATTTTAGTTTTAAAATTATGATTTCTCTTAAATTTCTGTTGAAGGTATGCTGTCTCACCAGCTAAAACAACATGTCATCGATGGAGAGAAAACTATCATTCAGAACCCCACAGACCAGCAAAGGTAAGATGTTACTTTTTATGTAGACGATAGGCTGACTAGTTTAGAAGAATAGGTTTTTTGTCTTTAACATCTTGGTGTCAATGACTATCAATTACCGTCTATTGACAGAAAGGACCACGAGAAGGCAGAGTTTGAGGTGCATGAGGTATATGCTGTTGATGTGCTGATCAGTACTGGAGAAGGAAAAGTGAGTGTTAAGATCAGGTTACCTTCTTTTCTTAGAAATTCCTGACCAGAAATGTTTTTTTAAGAAAATTAATTTCTACTAGAAAATCTTACTTATTCCCCCTCATCTTTCCAGGCCAGGGATGGAGGACAGAGGACAACTATATATAAGAGGGACCCCAGCAAGCAGTATGGACTGAAGATGAAGACCTCCCGCATGTTCTTTAGTGAGGTGGAACGACGTTTTGACACCATGCCTTTCACCCTAAGGTATAGTATGACATCACTCTGTTTCTCCTTTGCACCATGCAAATGCTTTTTTTGTCTGCAAGTTTCATGTTTAAGCTCTCCTGTTCTCCTGACCTCAGGGCATTTGAGGATGAAGCTAAGGCCCGTCTGGGTGTGGTGGAGTGTGCCAAACATGAGCTACTACAGCCTTTCAGCGTGCTCAATGACAAGGAAGGTATGTCTCGCGCTCTCTCCCCTCCTGCACAGTGTCTGGATGCATGGCCTTTCCCACTTTCTTGTTCTGACAGTCTTGTTCTTTCTCTCTCAGGAGAGTGTGTGGCTCAGTTTAAGTTCACAGTGCTGCTGATGGCCAATGGCCCACATAGAATCACCAATGGACCCTTTGAGCCTGAGCTCTACAAGTCAGAGCACGAGGTGCAGGATGCTGAACTCATGGTAAGACCGCCTGCCTACACACATTCAACATTCAGGACTGCTGGAATGCACAAGGGGCGCAATCTATTGATCAAATAAACTGTTGCGCTACATAAATAACACAAATATTACTCCATGACTTGTAGTACTTTGAGACATGACAAGTAATTTTTTGCCCTCTAGACTCTACTACAGAGCTCAGCAAGTCGCAAAACACAGAAGAAGAAGAAAAAGAAGGTTAGTTTTGTTTTTCCTGAATACTATTATTATCTACACTATTACTATTAATAAGAAAATAATATCTTTTTTTGTTGTTCTGCATGTTCTCATCTACTTCCTCCTATCTCCTCCAGGCCTCCAAGACAGTTGAGACAGCTACTGGACAGCCGACTGAGGAGACTGAGGCTGCAGAGTAGATTCTACCTGTCTTTGGGAAACACGCAAACTCATACCAACACCCCAAATAACAGAACATTTATAATTAGGAAAGGAAATTACATATTTGCCAATTGTCATGTTTTTTTTGTCCCCATATGTTTTTCTGGTTTTGAGCCCACAAAATAAATCTGATGGATCAAATTATGATCTTTTATTGGATGCACCAAACTTGTGGAATACACATTTGTTGGTGTTCTATGCCGTTCTGGGGATTCTCAAGTCCAAACACAAACATTCACAAAGTTAAAGCCTCACATCTAAGTAAACAACTTTACTTTTCCACAGAGTTTATCTGCTCTGACCATTGATACTGTAACTGGAATGAAAAATGGGGAAACATGTTTTGGATTATTAACTTTTTTTTTTAAATGTGTTTTTACACCTTACTGTTGGGTTATGCACCTGACTGAAAATCTTGCTACATAGGTAATATGTTATGAACTTTCTAAATTAAAATGGTAAAAACAAACTGTTAAGAAATATTGTTTTGGCTAAATTGTTCACAATGTCTTGCCAGTTATATATGGGTTCAAAATGTATTAGACGCTTGATATGGCAGTGTTGTTAATGGAAGATGTTATTAATGATTGCATATAATTCACTATAATTCACTTTATGTGGAGTATCATTTAGTCTACAGAATTCCAGAACCAACACCCAGCCTCCCTTTTGGAACACTGCTACACCTACTGCCATCAGATATTAACCAAATGTATTTGAAATCCCTTTAAAATACTTTTACAGTTTAAAGTTTATCTGTAAAGATTAAATTACATTATGGATTTAGGGGGAAAACCTTATCTACTATTTAAATGGTCCTGCGTGTTCTCATCTGATGAGTCGATGTTGATGACATAAAGAATGCAGCTGAAGGAAACAAAGTCAAATTAAAGTCAGCACATGTAAAAAGTGCTTTACAATCTGACAAGATCTGAATGAGAAGAGTCCAGATCGTCTGTGTCCCCCAACCCTGAGCTTCTTGATTTATATCTGTTTTGCTGTTGGGCTTTTATAAAATGAAATAAATCGATTACATTTATATTCATAAGGGCTTTCTCTCATTTGTGCTAACTCATGCTCATATATTAGGCCTACATTGCTTGATCAATGATAAAAACAACTAACACCAGGTAATATGTCTGGTGTTGGTAAGTACTATCTAAAATCTATTTTTATTATCTTGGACATGAATCGGTAGTTCAAGTATTACAATGGTGACAGCGCTGCACTCTTAGCCTACAGTCCACAATTGGCCTACCTATCCCGTTGAGCTTAGCGTTGGGCTATTGAATATGACGTCAACTTTTGTATAAAAAGCCACTGTTTTTGTCGTCACATCCTCTTTCAGTTGGTGTCCTCGCTTTAGCGGTAAGAAACAAGACGAATACACCTCTTTTGAATCCAATTGTATCTTAGATTATTTGTACCCATCCATTCATTTGACTAACTTGACTTCATTCTCTATTGCAGACACATCTCCACAAGATGAGAGCCAAGGTGAGATGACCCATATCAGAAATGTTATTAACAACGTCGCCCCTGTTTCAATAACGTCAACCATTTAGAGCTAGCTCTAGTTAGCCAGGAAACAAACGTGTGGGAATGCCCTTTTCCAATGTTTTCTGATTTAGGCTTGTCTTGAAAGAAACTTTAAATGGCATCCTCAATTGGATTGCAGTCGGTTATAAGCTCTGAACCAAGTTCTGAATCGTTTAGGTGGCTAAATTGTGGCCCTCTACTTTTGCGCCATAAATGCATGCTTGTTTTAGTATAGTATTTTAATTTACTAATGTGTGCGAAGCTTGCTGTTTGGGGTCTAAGCAGAACATGCAATGCTTAAATCCTTACAAGTTAATATTTGTACCGTAAGTTGCTAAACACAACCATCTTGATTTAATGCCTAATTGTGCATTGCTGCGGAAACTAATGAAGGCTAGGGAGGCAAACGTGCTAAAAATATTCTTTGTATTGCAGTGGAGGAAGAAGCGAATGCGCAGGTGAGTCCTGTAGCAACTGCATGTTTTGTAACATTTCGTCTGTTAGGCTATTATGATTAAAGACTCATCTTGATTGTTTTCTTTCAAGGCTGAAGCGTAAAAGGCGAAAGATGAGGCAGAGGTCCAAGTAGATCGGCAATTTCCCTGTGGTTGTGAGCCCCTCCACGTGCCGGACCCATGCTTGTCATGAAGTGAGGACCAGATCCTGCCCAACTTACCATGAAGGCTGGCTGACTGCTTGAGGGGGGCAAAAGACTTGTTTCCTCCTCCTCATATCTGGACTTTGCCACCAGCCCAGCACTGACTGTTCTTAAATGCCAGAATAAAAACGTGGTTTATAAACGACTTTGTGTCTAGCCTCTGGTTTTGCTCAGACGTTCTAAATGATTGTTCTCAGTACTTGCACCATTGGCTGTGTAAGCTTAAAAAACTTGAGTACTGATGGTGTACCACAATAGTTTGTGTATACGGTTGACCTGCTCTGGATAAGAGCGTCTGCTAAATGTGATTTGATTTCAGTGCTGTACAGAGGGAATACAAGCTTTAGTTGATAAAGGAACAACTAAATTTACAGGACGTTGAGATGGAAAAGAAACATGCCAATGGTCTCAAGCGTGGCTACAAATTACATTTGTGAGCATATAGGTGTGCCATTTTTTGCTGACTTATTGATTATGCGACAAGAATCTGAGCTCAAACTCAACATGGGTTGGTGTGCGTCTAGTGGCGATCCTTTAAATGGCTATTCACCATCTCGGCCAGTTAGCGGCAGCAATGAGCCCGCTTGTCCAGCAAACTAGAATAAAAACGTCAGCGAAGAAGTGTTAAGTTTGTAAACAGAGGGATATGGCTGACGATAGGGGTGGAGGCGACAACAACGAGAACATGGGCAACCAATTACAACTAATACCTGGTACTTACAGAGCTTCAATATATCACTGACCAGCTGAATGATGCATGACTGCATTTTGTTAATTGCACTTTATTGTCTTGCAACCAAGCAAAGACTCATGTTAGCTAACTAGTGCTAGCTAGTATGTAGCCTACTTGGTTTCGGTCTTGCTTAGACAGCAAGGCCACGGGTTTTACTCATTAATTCACGCAACACACTTGAATTATGTGAATCTTCCTCTTCAAAGCCTGTATAGTGAGGGCTGACATGTATTTAGTTTGAATGTATAGTGTACCTGTGTGCCGTGGAAGTGAAACAGAAAGTATAATCCAAATCACAAATGTGCATAGTTGGTGTCCAATTTTCCAAGCGTTCCATGGAATGTACATTATAGGCCTATACAGATTAGGAAGTGCATTATGTGAGAAGCTTAGTCCTATAATATGTACTGACTGTTTCATTTTATGGTAAATCCATGCAGATGAGAGCACATAGCAGGGATGTATCTTAAGCAGGAGGCTGGGATGGATTATTCAGATGCAAAACATATCGTTTTTGTCCTTTGATATGATGCAGGCAATGAGGAAGAAGAGGAAGACGAAATGGAGACCGAAGACCGGGACAGTGAGGATGCTGAAAAGCCCAGCATTAACTTTGACCCCAGTCTTCCCACTTCACACTCTGTGAGTAGTTCATCATGGAAATGTCGTACCTAACACAATTTGATCTTAATTGAATAAATCACCCGATGTAACTTCCTGTTGGACTGTAAGAATATCTGTTCCTCACCTCCCTGGGTCTTCCAGTACTTGGGCGCAGACATGGAGGAGTTCCACGGTCGTACAGTGCATGATGACGATAGTTGCCAGACCATCCCAGTGCTGCCGCACACATCAGTCATGTTGATCCCTGGGCAGACACTGCCGTTGCAGCTCTTCAGGCCACAGGAAGTCAGCATGATGCGCACTGTAATCCAGAGAGACCGTACCTTCGCCGTGCTCGCTCACAGGTACAGAAATAGGAATGAGAGGGAGATCCAGTTTGGGCATGTGGGGTTAAATGTTGTAGGGTAGTGACAGGGAGAATGTTCAGACAGAGCCCGAAAGGGCAAGACCTCAATGAGGCAAGTATCTAAAATGAATCTTCTTTCAATTGCATGTTCTGTATTCTTCCCAGTGACACAGGTGATCCACAAGCTGAGTTTGGGACCACAGCTGAGATCTATGCGTACCGAGAGGAGCAGGAGTATGGCATCGAGACTGTGAAAGTGAAGGCCATTGGCAGGCAGAGATTCAAGGTCCACGAGATCAGAACTCAGGCTGACGGGTAATCAACAAGCAGAATCAGAACTTCTCACACCCAATTCATATTAACTAGTTTATACCAGAGATGGACACACTCAGATCCTTGTTTATACAATAATTATTGATATTTACATGAAGAATGTGTATTTGAAGGGCCACAGCTACAATTAAGAATTGGATATCAAAGTAACCACTAGAGGACACACTCCCATCATGTTCCCTACGGTCTCATTCAAATCAACCCCCCCCCCCTCCTTTTTCTCTATCTCTGTCTCTCGCTGTTCCCTGTCACCACCAACAACAAGTATACAATAGATCTGACAACAGTTATCACTATCACTGGCGGTTTGGCAATTGTGGTTGTTGTTTAAAAACAAAATATATACTGCCTCCTATCACTAGAAGCAACCTGCTGTAGACCCTTTCAACATCGACAAGCTCTTCATGTCATGGTGTGCCTGCAGAAAATGAATGGATCTCACTTTGAGAACTCACTGTCTCTTAAGTGTGGAGGGCTGAACATTTAGTTAAGCATCATTTGGACTTAAAGTATGCTGCTTTTTGGTGTAGCGATTGTTCTGTTAAAGTGGCGTCACTGTCAAGTGAATGTGGACATCTGTGCTAAAAGAAGTGATGTTTTACATGATGTAGATGTTTTAATGCTGTGTCTGTATGTGCACGGTACCAAGAAGGACACTTCCTCATTAACGAGGCCGTGTAGACTGTATTATTCTTACAAAAATAAATACTTTAAGGTAGGTAGGTTTGTAGGATCTTTTAGTTCATAAGTATTTAGAGCACATCTCTCATTACTCGGTTGCCTTTTGATGCAACTCTCTCAAACCCTCTTTTCCTCTCCCTTCTCAGGATCAGACAGGCTAAGGTGCAAATCCTGCCAGAGTGTATCCTACCAGACCCCCTTACAGCGGTGCAGCTGACTCCCCTGTCCCGCCTCCACATGCATCCCTCCTCCAGACCTCCCACACAGAGCTGCAAGCAGGCCCAGTGCTGGTGGAACACTTATCGCCAGGTCAGACACACATGCACATACATAGATATGTGTATTGTTCAACCCTACCACACACAGGTTTTGGATCGCTACTTCTTGTATGGGTCTTATTTAAAAATGATAAGCCACAGAAGCTAAGGTGACATTTCCTGCAAAATATTTACTCACATAATTATCACTTTCTTCACGCCCTGTTATTCAATGTCAGAAATTCATCCCATGTCTTTTTCTTTATTAATGGTGAAATGATAAACTGTGCTATTGGTAGGAGTGAATTTTAGTGTAAAAGATGTCAGGTGTGTGGGGATGGAGAAAAGGGTGTAAGATCTAGTGCTGTGGCCGGTGGTGTCACTTTTTCTTCAAGGTTTAGTTGATGATGACTCACTTACCCTAGAGAAACATACCTATTGGGTAGGTCGCTAATGATCAAAGCTTCTGCTGAACGGCTAAATTGGCAGTGTCCGTGTCACAATACATAGTTGCCATGTCATCTCAACTCTCATTAGCATTTTTATTGCTTTCGCTTGTTGACGAAAGAGTGTGACGAGAGTGGGAGTGACAGGGTGTGGAGAGCTACATGATGGGGAGGCAAACTGTCTGTTTAGAATGTTGGAAGAGATCATCTTCAGTTATATGTGCTCTTCATGCTGGTGAGATCAAAAGGGGGAAAAAAAAGGAAAATTTGAAGGGTGTTAAATAAACCTGGCAACCACTGATGCAATGTCACCTGTGTTTCTGTGTTTGTTACAACAATACCTCTTAAAGCCCATTTAAGGTAAGGATTGTCCCTTACCTTAAATGTTTCCTGCAAAAACAACAAGAAAAGAAGAAGAGCAACACTCTAATAACCTGTTGACACCTCCTATATTCTCCTGCCTTCCTGGAAAAGCAACTTATTTCTTTTCTCCTCAGAGGAAGTTCCAGTGTGCAAATATGACCTCATGGCCACCCTGGGTCTATGCCCTCTATGACTCTGTGAGTACTGCAGGCTATCAGGGGTTCTCCCAATGGCACACAGAGACATTGAGGAACATTGTAACACATTTTTACTGTACACTTTTGATGGGTTCTAATGTATTAAGACAAGCATCACATTCACTCATCAAGCTTGTGTCCTGGGGTTGTGTTTCCCCAGGAGACTCTGATGAACAGAGTAAAGAAACAGCTTCACGAGTGGGATGAGAACTTGAAGGATGATTCCCTCCCTACAAATGCCATTGGTCAGTAATTTGAGGTTTTGAATTCTATATCCCCCCTTATATCTGGAAAATGTGTGTACCTGCATCTTTCTCTTTTGTCTTATTTCTCTAACGTGACACAGCTTCTTACCCTTTCTTTCTTTCTTTCTTTCTTTGCCCCTTCCCTTCTCTCTCGGCCTAGACTTCTCCTACCGAGTAGCAGCCTGTCTGCCCATAGACGATGCCCTGAGGCTTCAGCTGCTCAAGATCGGCAGTGCCATCCAGAGGCTGCGCTGTGAGCTGGACATAATGGACCGGGTGAGAAGGAGACACGCACACGCTTAACATGCCTAACCCGCCTGACACCCTACCTCGTACAAACAAACCTGTTCTCTCCTTGCCGTGACCTGTTTGAAGCCCTCCTTTCCTAATGTACTGTGGTATATTTAGCTGTTGCCTATATATAGAGATGATCATTACCCCCCTATCTCCGGTTCTCAGATGCTCTTAGTGAGATGCTCCCCAGGCCAGGGACCAGGGGCCTCTTTCAGTGATGAAGCACATCTCCCTAATCTTAAGCCCCTGTCCCTCAGCAACATTGCAACAGAACTTCCTTTGCACAGCAGTAAGACCATTCTACTCCAACACTAATTTAGCAAGGTCCTCTGGCATACACAGTTGAGTGCCTTCACTCTGCATCAACAGCCCAAGGGAAACCCTGTTAGTGTGACAGTGGCATAAGCACGGCACACATGTCTGGAACACAGTTATTAAACTGTTAAGCTCTGGAATACCTCTAGGTTTGTGGCTATGTTTTTTCTATTTCTGTCTCCCTCTAACCCTCTCTCTCTCTCTGTGTGAGAGACTGTCTGAGTACATAAAATAGAAAACATTTTGCGTAACAACATACTTGATAGAACATCAACCCATATCCTACATCTTATACATTCTCAAACAGATAGATCCACAACATTCAGTCATATCGCAACATGTTGGGAACCTGTATGTTAGTGATTAGCTGGTGTTAAACTCTTATAATCTGCAGAGGGCAGTCTGAAGATGTCACACATTTACAAAGAGGCTTCACAGAGGCCGACTTTTGACCATACCCATCTGTTGGGCCAATTACAGTGCCTGTTAAATAACCATGTAGAAGGGGAGGCAGCTGGTACGATTATCAGAAATTATTTTGCTGCTGCATGCCTGGTGTACTGAACATGAAGTCCTCATGGCAATATGTTATGCCCCAAAAGGGAAGGGAAGTGACAAACAAAGAACACAACATATGTGGCCGTAACACAATACAACTGTTGAACTGTGTCTATTCTCTCTTCCACAGTGCACTTCTCTGTGCTGTAAGAACTGCCACGACACAGAGATCACCACTAAGAATGAGATCTTCAGGTGAGCTGGAGGTTGGGTCCATGTCTCACTCTGGTCTCACGCCTGGTCTGGATGTGTCTGGAGGCTGGATTGACACACTGTCTTCACATTATTGATTGTGTTTTGTGCAAGTGTTTTCCCGAGTCCCTTCTCCGTGGGGGCCACTGTCAGCTGAGCAGCGGGGGTTATGTTACCAGAGCTTTAGATGAGACGGGCGTTGATACTAATGGAATCAGGCTGTCTCTCATCTGTCAATTCAATCATGTCCCGCACCCTCCCCGTTTCATGTGTCGCCTCGCCAACTCTGTCCACCGTCTGGCTAGAAGCCAGGGTCTTGTCATTGCAGGGGATTAATGGTCTGACCTTTTTAGTTCAATTGTGTGGACACACAAGTATGACATTTGACAAACCTACAAGGGCATAAACAATCACAGGCTTGGTTCATATCCACACACACACACACAGATTCCAATCAACTATGAAGCCTGCATTCGATTGAACAATGACGCGTTTCTTTGAGGCCAGACAGTGTACAGTTGATTAGAATAAAGCTGAAATGAAGAAGATGACCCGTGTTACACCTCCACTTAGCCATCCTCTCTGTTAATGGCTGTGTAGTCATGGGGATAGTTGGCCTGTCCAATTGAAATGGTTGATTTGACTGAAAGATCCAGCATCCATCACAAGGAACAGAAACGTGCATGTTTGGGATTTTCAATCTCATTTTAAGGCAAGCATGCAACCAAGAGGGGAGCCAGTGAAATGATCCAGGTTCCTGTGTGTACGTGTGCTCTGTGTTTGTGCTGCCCTGCTAGAGAACAACCAGACCCTCCATCTGACAACTTAACTTGAGGTGTCCCACCCATTTTTCACCTTCACATGATGGAGGGAGAAGTACACTTCGTATTCTCTGTCCTTGTCACAGATCTTAAATGATAGATTTAACCGGATAGATTTCAATTTGGAATTGTGTTCTGATTTGTAAAATAACAAATTGACGGCAAGATTAGTTTTCAGTTCAAATCTTGTAGTCTAGTACACTGTATCTTAATCTGGTTTTAGTTTCAGCTCTGTCAAGCCCTCCTAGGATGCTAACTGCTAATGCTAAACCAATAGAGCTTGTCTAACAGGATCTCTCCCTTTCCTTTTCTCTCCGTCTGTGTGTCTCTCTTTCTATGCCTCTTCTCTCCCTCCATCTCCTCATTTAGTCTCTCTCTGTATGGCCCCATGGCAGCTTATGTTAACCCTCATGGCTATGTCCACGAGACCCTCACCGTCTACAAAGCAAGCAACCTCAACCTGGTCGGCAGGCCATCCACACTGCACAGCTGGTTTCCAGGGTAACCCATATTTCCCCCACCCCCTTCACCTCTGTCTCATGCCCAACTCAGTGGCTCATGTTACGTGAATACTGACTCACTCAAACAGATGGACATAGGATTGTGTGCAAAAGATTCTCTGCTTACACTTTTGTGTTATTCTAAATGAAAGATTAACCTCAAAAGGGAGGTTTTTATGAGAACCGATCATATTACTGTTAAAATGATTAATTGGCTTTGTGTTTGCAGTTCATGGACATGCTTCCTTACTATATTTGGGCTGGAAGTAATCCCACGCTGCTAGTTGCTGCCAGTTGCAAGTCTATGGCTCCTGGGTGGACAGTCTTTTTTTGGCATTGCATCAGTACAATATGTGGTGCCTTATTAGAATTCCTCAATTTCTCCTCATCTTTCCAAGGCTGCTTAGTATTCCAGTGGGTACTACACCAGTCTGTCATTATGTATCATTGTTAACTGAGGTGGTATTGACCCAGCCTGACTTATCTGGAGAGGGTTGAGGGAGAGGCCAGTTCTGTGTCAGCAGCTCAATCACTCTTGTAAAGTCTAAACACCCCAGCCTTTAAACAGCGCCTAGTCACGAAGCACATTTGTTATTTTACTGCCATTCTTTGTAACTGCCTCTACTTATGCTCACAGTGTGTATGGTGGGGATGAAAGAAAGAGAGAAATAATTTAATCATAGTTGCTTGCACACAGCTCCAGAATGCAGTTTCAGCCCCAAGGTTTAGAACAGTCTTAGCTGGACAGGTGTCAGATGTAAGCTGCAGTTTCTCATCAGTGTGCCTGGCCTTGGTTGTGACCACATCAAAGTGCTGCCAGGACTTAGATCGGTGAAGGAAATTAGCTGGTAGCTGAGAAAATGGAGATAAGTGAAGGGATTGCATTGATTAACCGCAGTCTGGGTAATTTCAATATATGAGAAAAAGGGAGAGTAGAGCTGTCTTTGTAGCGACATATCAGCCACCGGTTAGCCTCACTCCTCACCCAATCTTGCTAGGTTGAGAAAGACAGACCACAATCCGTATTTCCTTCCTCAGGTACGCCTGGACCATCGCTCAGTGCCAGACCTGTGGCTCTCACATGGGCTGGAAGTTCACGGCCACAAAGAAGGACTTGGCGCCGGCCCGCTTCTGGGGCTTGACCCGCTCTGCCATGCTGCCAAGGATCCCTCAGAGTGAAGGGGAAGAAGGGGACGAAGGCTCTCGCCTGCTCTGCCTGTGACCACCGACCATAACACACCCCTCGGCACCCAGGTCTTCTACCAGACAACCTTTGACAAAGGTCTCCCCCTCGCTCTCTTCCTGTCTCACTCTTGCTCTCCTTCCCCCAACTAATCAGTACCTCCCACCCACCCTTGACGAAAGCCCTGACAGCAAATCTATCATGTTAGTGTAAAGGTCATATAACCTCTCAGTGACACTTTACAACACAGAAAATGAAGGAAAGAAAAAACTAGAGGGGCCTGTTTTGTCCTAAATTAAAAGAATGGGGGAGGGATAAGGTATACAGGAGGGTGAAACCATTATTGATTTGGGCAGGCGTATCATCCTAATAGCATGCTACTCTTACATCTACTGCTACTTTCTGCTAAAGACCAACACATGCTCGGTACTATATGCATCACCCTGTCCACTCCACCGTACGGTGATGTGTGTGTGTGTGACCCTGCATGCAGTCAAGCTGGGAGAGACAATGAGGGTTCCAAACACTTGTCAGGAGAAATTCCTAGCCCCTTATTAGTGTTTCACAACAACTAATCAATAGAGATTCACTTTGGATTCAGGTCCAGAGTTAGACCTACGTCATTCTTTGAGACAGTGTACTTTAGCAGAGAGATAAACTATTCAAGATTAAAGATGGAACTTGTTTATTTTGGGAAGATCATATCATATGCTTTGACTTGGGGACACAAGGCTGTGTATTGATATTTGAGAGTTTAGTCTGGTGGCCAGGCACAAATGTGCCTGCATTTTGAGCAAGGTGGAATGACAACATGTCTGGCTATTATGTCATGCATTTGGGACATGTTATTCATTTTCTTTGTATTATAACATTGATTTGTCAAAAGAGAATATGTAAAATACATGTAGAGAAATTGTACTTATATTGATATTTTGTAAAGAAAGATAGGGTTAGGGTCACAGGATACTGGACCTATGAAGACGAGCATCACTTTGAGTTTCTTCATATTTGTGAGTGAAGGCTTACATGTTCGATGCCTGGTGTAAAAATGACTGGGTTAGGGCAGAAAGCACTGAATTTACTGAGACTTTTTTTGAGAACAGCAGTCGATCCTTTCCCTGATTATTTGTGTTTGGGATGTTTGTGATTACTGACAAGGTTTGTTGGTGTACTACTGGACTACTGTTTGTTCTCTATCAGTGTCTTATAGGTATGTTATTGCAGAGTTATAGAATAACCTGGAACAGTAAGTGGTAAATTGCAATGTCATATCAAGAGTTGAACTTTTTCTTTTATCAGTGGCTTTTAAATTGTACTTCTAGTACTTCAAAATTGCACTTCCAAGGTTATTTTGGCTCATGTTTGTAAAAATATAACTGTAACCAAGCCATGATTGCAACTCTGGTTTGATATAACTACATTGTATCTTTGCTGGTCCCTTCCGTAGCCTACAGGTATTTCCAATGTTGGAACAAGTACGTCTTTGTTTTGAAGTGTCACAAAGCAAAGTAATTGGATGCAATAAATGTTTTACATTACAACATGTTGTGGTTGTTTTATAAAGCAGAACAGATCTTGGACACGATTTTCTTTCCCCCAATGCTCAGTGGAGGATTAATTTCCGGTGAGTCTAGAAAATATGTGGTGCAATGAACTCTCAGTCCAGTTCACATTGACACTAATGTATATTTAGGTGGTCTTTGAACAATATGAATAAAATTGCTTAATCTGTCTTTTGAGATTGTGCTCCCCTCAGTTGGTAATAAACCTTGCAATGCCACCAGGTTCCATCCATTGTGATTAAGAAAAACTTTCCAATAACTATATTATAAGTATGTCTCCCTTGTTTTTAATTATTTATTTTCAGAAGGTAAGATCATTTCAAAAGATTTTGATTTGTGAATAGAAAATTGCTGAATATTCACTGGTTTTCAAGGAACTATCTCGCTAGTAAACACAAGTGACTTGAAATGAACTCGGTCTTGCTGGTATCTAATAGGATGTATTCTACAGTGTACAGTGATCACTGAGCATTAATACGTTGATATAAGAAAACACAAGAGACAAACATCCAGGCTTTTAGCAGCTAGGCAACCAGACCAGGCCACTCTAATGAGCAGCATGTCTTTCTGAATCACAGGCTGGACAGTGGACAGTGGATGGTCTTCATCTTGCCATGTGCCCCACCCAAACCTACTTTGGCATATGATCACTTGGAATATTTTAGAACAGACAGCAGAGTCCTTGTTTTTATTATGGAATGACTTGTTTAGAGCAACTTAAAACAGGAAGCTCCTCAAGAAACTTCCTGAAAGATTTTCTGTCACGTGTGGTGTGCCATGCTCTGCTCAGACAACTGGAGGGTTTAAACACAGGCTGGTGCCTTTCTCTCATCACTTTTCTGAAAAAGAAAGGTGACACACTCCTCAGGCGTGTGAAAAGAAAAATGAAAAGAACAATTTGTCAAAGAAAAAATTGTGAGTGCTGAGATGCTAAGATGTGAAGAGGATGAGCTCATGAAAAGAACCAAGATGTGAGAATGCATGAAAGAAAGGTGGTTGTGACTGAGAAAGGTCAGGTTTCACCCAACACATATGGGTGGCAAGCTAAAACGGCCCAGTGCCCTCAGGATTCTGAACAGACCACTACCAGCTACGCCAACATAAAGCTAGTGATTTGCTGGCGCTGGTGGTCTGTTTACATATCTAAGAAGTGAGTTTAACCAATCTACACCAGCTACACTAGCACCAGTTTTCCAAAAAATTAAAATAGTTCGTTTGTGTGTGTACTTTTGTATAATGTGTTTACTGGTGCTCTGTACTATAAAAAGGAGCTTGTAGTTACACCAGCAGTGGGTAGTCTACATTCCTCACAGTCTTACTCTGCTGAGGGAGTGTGGACAAGAGGCAAGTGCCACACACCTGGCCCTGGTTCTCCAGGTAGACGTGACAATCCCACAGGGAAGAGGAACTATGGAAGTGTGCCCATACTTACAGAAATTTACAAAATTTAACATTTTGATTCTGCTTTTGTCTCTCATTCTTGTCTAATTCTCACTCTCTGATCACTCAAGTCCTTTAGGATTCCTTAAAATGTTCTCCCTGAAACTACAATGAAATGTTAGATAATGATCCTTAAAACAATTCAGTTTACGTCCTTTTTCATCCTCTACATTTGTCTGTTGTCTCTTTCTCTGTCTGTATTTTCCTCTTTGTCTCTCTGTCTTTCCCTCTTCCTCCACTGTCCAGGAAGTATTTACACTGTACAGCACGATGCTCTGCTTAGGTTGACAGCTTTATTCATCACACCTCCTTTAGCTTTGGATGCACTGCACTACATCCGATGCAGTGTCAGGAATTGGTGAACTGAAAGTCACACAGACATTCTCAAATAATGATGTTAGAAAAGGAAGGCCTGCTGCTTTTTTGTAACTAGACTTGAGAAGGGTGTCATGCACTAACCAATCCTTTTTTGCACAATGACAGACACCAATGTCTTTCATGTATGTGAGTAAATGTGCAGTGTGGAAAAATCCTTTAATATTTAAAACAGAGCGGGATAAAGCAGGATGCTTAAAGCATGAAAAGAAAAGAGCAATTATGATTCATTTGATGAGCCCTGCCATGTGAATTCTAGGAAATATGCCACATAAGCAGGAAGAAGTAGTTAGTGTATTGTTTTTTTGTATGTGTTTGTGCTCTATTCTGTTGGCACTTGTCTTTATGTACAAATGTGTCTTTTACAAACAGATGCACATACACACATATTCCCAGTCACATGAATACCTTCATATAAGAAGAGAAGGATTCCATTCAGCATAGTTATCCCCTCCTCTGCACTACAGTGATTTGGGGAAAGGATCTATCATAGAATTAATAACTACATTTTCAATTTCTGGGTGTGATTTACACCATGACCAATGTGCTTGCCCGAGGACTCAGAGAGCATGTATAAGGTATCCAAGAACCTGGTGCGGATTTCCAAGTTTACACAACAATAACTTTGGTGTCTGATGTCAGATTATCAGTGTAACACACTGCATGGTTTCTCAACAGTAAAAATGAAATTGATTTACCGCTATTTGCCTTAAACCGCAGTACCCAGCGTGTGTTATTCCGATAAAAGATTGTTGTTTGTTTCACATCCCACATTGATGTTCCTGCTAATTAATCCTCTTTCAAAGGTGCTCATGGGAAAGAAGGTTGTTGAATGTCATGTAATGTCTGGCCTCTGAAGGCTATTGAACACATTTGGCTTTGTGTACTGTCAGCTTCTCTACTGGGTGAAGTGTGTCCTTGTGAGAGAATTGTTCATGTTGTTGCACTGACCGTCAGAATACGGCTCCACCAGACACTTTAGTCCAGGTCCCACTTATCCTCTCTATCTACAGCTATCTGCTTTCATCCTGTCCAATTAAACTGCTCTCTCTCCTACAAGAAAGTTCAGTCCCTATTTGAAATATTACAATTCCAGAAACATTCATCTCTGTGATATACCTACCAAAACTGAATAAAGACTTTACAGACAATGAGCTATAACTCATAGCAAAAGGATCTGGGCTACATTCAGAGATTGGTGGAATGAAGTGGCTTTCAGTGTTCCCATTCTGCCTAAAAGACATATTACACAAGTGAGTCACAGAGTGGTTGGCAACCAATTTTATTTGTTTTCATGTTATCACAAACACCTGTCTCTGTTTTGCTTTCCTGGTCGACATGCCATTACGTGGCCAGTAGAGAGTAGAAGAGCACAGCAAAAAAGTTGATGTAATAGTACCTTGCTGTTACCCTGACAGAGCCTTGCAGGGAATGGGCCTTCTAATAGCTCCAAAGTTTCATTCATTCGCCCACTCTGTGGGATCTGTGTGATGTCAATTAATACACTTTAGCTGTAGCTAAGCACATCAGCAGTGGTTACGCCCACAGCCCCCTCTCCTTTTCCTCACCTGCTAGCACTGTGTGGGTATAAAAAGGGCTCTGATTGGACTTGATTGTGCAATAGGACAGTCAGAGAATGGATGCTGATGAACCATCAAATGCTTGATATATGTAAATAAACAAGAACTGTTCTCTAAGGTGACATTATGAACTTTCACTGCCAGACTCAAAAGGGACTGTTCTAATATATTTAAAGTGTAGCTGCCAAATCTTTAAAACGTAACAATTGCTACTTAGCAATGGTAAACAACAGTACCCCTCTTCCTCCAATCAGTCCTGGTTTGCATGATGTCGAGCCAAATGACAACTCATGCAATAGCAACTCCCCCTCAGTCTCAGTGATGGTATATCACCAGCAACCTCTTCTCTTTACATTTAAAATATTAATAATAAAGGAATTAAGTCTTTATAAAGTCCCTCACATCTTCTAAACACAAACAGTAATGCAGTGCTTTAAGTACAATTTCTTTATGGAAAATGCCATGAATCATTCCACAGATGTGGAGAGAAAGGGTTCAATTCCCCTTTCCATTTCCTCTTGAGATAATTATCTGTACTAATCATCTGCATAGACAGACACATATCTAAAACTGACCATACCCTTTTGAGGTAGTTGTGACAAATAGTACATAAACATTCTCTGTGAAAATTCAATTCCTTGTGACTGCCATTGCAATTTGGACTTGGCACTGTGTCTCTATAGTGACAGCAATAATGGTCGGTCAACGACATTAATAATGCCAGTAGCTAGGCATCAGAGTTGCTAATGGTCCAGTGAGGGGTTAGTGTCTGCTCTCTTTGCTGTCAACACAGTTGGTCATAACATCTAACTGCTTTACCTCTTATCCTCGCTGATTATTTTGTGCAAGGTAAGCCCAGACAAAGGTGTTTGTTTTGGAAAAGGCTGCACCCCCCTGGCCACCTTTTCCTCCACACGTGTAAAACACACATAAAACATGCTGGTAGAGGACACGTCAATTATCCATAGGTTTGTGTATGTCTATGCATCAGACGTAAAATCAATAATACAGAGATGAGAAATATGCACCTGTAGAGGCTTTTGTTATGATGTAGCATTTAAGTGGACAAGAGAGCATAACAGGAACAAGATGGAAGGATGGATAGATGGATGCTTTGTCATATTACTGTACACTATATCTGTAATTACAGCTACCAAATGTTCATCCTGATACATGAGTAGTAAGATATTTTGTGTTTTTCGTGTGTTTGTCGGACGATTAATGTATTGTACATATCTTACAGTTGCTCTTTGTTGTTTTTTTACTTTGTAACTTTCTTTTAATCTATTCACTTTCATTTTTTTTAACCATGTGCACATTTCATGTTCTTCTTAATAAGGTTATTTTGGAAAGTGTCGTATAATTAAGTTTAAATACTGGCCAATGTAATAAAAAATAGATTTTAGTCCTAGACTAAAAACATTTTCAATGGAGATCTTTATTTACATTTTCTTTTACTTTAGGATTAGGCTTTATCCATATCTGGGAAACTAGTTCTGTTTCCTCCACTTAATCAAGATCATGGAGATTATTTGTTGTAACCTTTAAAGGAGCATAAAGAAACAACCATTGTCACATGTCCAGTATGAAACTGGTGTAATGTTGTCCCTTTACAATTAAATGACAGGACATACAGTGACAGTTTTGAAGAGCAGCATATTTCTTCAGGAATGTAACACTTTATTATTGTTTCAGAGAGTTATCTTTCTTCATAAAATACAATACAGAGAGTAAGATGAAACTTTACAGTATAATATGCACCTAGATTTACACAATGTAACATATAAATACACACAGACACTTTAAGACGCCATTAATACAAACAAAACATTGCACGAAACAGTTCCACTTCTCATGAACTTTTATTTCTCTAGCTTTTCTATTCAGCATCTGAATGAGACGTAGTTAATGTGTTCCACAGTTGAATAAATGTAGGCTGTGAAATGAATTAAGGAATTTAAAATGCGTTACAAACTGTGAGTCAACGTCTGTGTGCATATTGGTATTGTGTTTGGTCTCTTGGTCTTAGTAAACAGGGATTGATGTTGAAAAACATGTTAGGATTGCACAACAGACTTATCCGGTCAAACAGGAAGTAAATTGTTCAAGAGTTTCTGGAGTTTTCCTACATTCTCACTAAGATAAAGCCTATGAATCCTGGTCGTAAAATAGACAAAGAAGTGCGTAAATTGTAGGTAGGGCCTATGGTATTTTTTGTTTTGTTTTTTTACTTATAGGCCTATGTCTATAGCCTGAGCTGCCTGATTCAGCTGTGCCAGTACACTGTAGCTTAGTTATTTTGTGTATAAGCCTATGTAGGATATATACATTTACATTTAGTCATTTAGCAGACGTTTTTATCCAGAGCGACTTACATTAAGTACAGGGACATTCCCCCCGAAGCAAGTAGGGTGAAGTGCCTTGCACAGCGACACAACAGGAATCAAACCAGAAACCTTCTGATTAATAGCCCGATTACCTAACCGCTCAGCCATCTGACCCCACACTAAATAAATGGGATATTTGGAATACTTTTTTTTCAATTACGGTATCATACTCTTTTAAAATAATATAATATTCACCACTAAACTGAACAACCATTTTAGACACAATTGTCTGTCTTCTCTGCTTCACGGCCACCGCTCCTACGGCTTTATTTTATCCATCAGCTGTGGCTTTGGCAACACCAGGTTTCACAGCGCATTTCTGTTTAGCTCCCTCGTTCTTTTTTAGGGCTCATCCAACCTATTTCTGGTTTCATTGGTATGCTTACGCGGTTCGATGGTTCACTTGGCATACCTTGACCATGATATCAAGGGGTCAGATTAGAAAGGAAAAGGTCGGTTATCTGCACTGCTTCGAGACAGTGGCTGTGACCTTTGTCCTGATTATCCATGGTGTCCCACACCATTATCGATCATTTACTACGTGAATTATTTTGAGTCGGAGAGGCTTTTAAAGCTCATGTAAAGCGAGCTGACAGCTGTAGCCTCATCGTGCATGGAGTCCTTCCTGTCGGAGTGCCTCTGGCAAAGAGCTGTCACCAGTTTCTTAGGTAGCTGACCGCTGAAGAACAGGTAGATGCAAGGATTCGCGCAGCTGTTTAGACTGGCCAAAAGCATCAGGATGGTGAAGGTCGCTGCTGTATAAAAAAATGAGATGGTTAGCAATGATGTGCGTAAAGGTGCGACTTTTTATACACAGACCTACTCCCAAACGGCCAGACAATGTATTAATACAGGAGGCCTATTTAAACAAAATAGTTCAATTGTAGGCTGGCAAATGACAATATCATTTTGTATCAAAAGTGTGTCTTACTTTCTGTTGGTGCATCAGTGTCCCAAACGGACCAAAGCTGGACAGTGAAGAACGGAGCCCAACAAATGATGTAGGCAAGCACGATAACCACAGTCATTTTCACAGTCTTGATCCTAGCTTTGGACACACCTGCCACGCTGCTGGCTCTTGAAGGTAGAGGGAAGGCTACCCCTGCGTTGTCCTGGTGCGTCTTTAAATAAAGGTTGATCTGGATGGCTCGGCAGATTCGCACCTGACACACCACCACGGTGAATATGGGAAGGACAAAAATGACAAGGGTCGTCCACGTGATGTACGTCTTTAGACCCCACGGTTGAATGAAATCTGCCCAGCAGTCATGGACACCCGGCGCCAACAGGACGCGCGAGAAGATAAATATCTGCGGCAGACTTCCCAGAAGAGAGATCGTCCAGGCGACGCACACAGGGATGTTCCAACGCGCACGCCTCCTCTGGAATGTGACCATTGGGTTGCAGATTGCCTGATATCGGTCGATGGTCATTGCCACAATCATGTAGGTAGAGGCAAACATGCCCACCACTTGCAGATATTTCACTAAGCGGCAAACAAGGTCCGGCCCGATGAACCGGTCGGTTATGTCCCACATGAGCTGTGGGCACACCTGGAAGAATGCAACCACCAGGTCTGCCAAGCAGAGGTGAAACACGAAGACGCGCATCCTGGACACTTGTTTGCGTCTTCTCCAGAGGATCATCAGAACCCCTGTGTTGAGGATGGCTGCGCTGAAGAATATCACACTGAGAAGCGCGATCTCTGCCTTAGCCAGATTTTCGTCTCTGGGAAGGTCCTCCAACTCCATAGGTTGGCTGTAGTTACTTCCATTGAACGGGTTCATACTTATGGAAAGCTTTGGCAAGGCCTTCCAACGACAATGCACACTATTTTAGGTGGCTGCCTTTGCTAAAATAAGAAGTAAATATTTATATTAGAAATATTTATACATTGACCCCATGTCCTGCATGCTCAGAAGAAAACATAGGCCAAATTTAAACAAACACATTCATTTGTTGTAGCCACGCAGTTTACATTGTTTCATTCTAAAGCTTTTTGAAAAGAGACCTTATATGCATTCAGCTGTGGAATTCCAATCATTACCAGAATTTCAAATTGATTCTGTTTCTTTTTTTCCGTGAGTAGGCAGTAGGCAGAATTAATTACCATAGTTACCATAGTGTTTGAATATGATACTAGAAAAGTTAAAAGAAAAATAAACTCACTGATAGTCTGTATTTTAGAAGAAGTTAGGTTCGCAGAAGTCAGTGTTTGTTGGAGAAGAATTGAAGCTGTCGCTCGGTGTTTTATAGGAGCCGCGTGTCGAAGCGGGGAGGAGCTATCCATCAGCACCACCGACTGCCACTCTACATGTTTCAAGATCGGAGTTGCACGTTTTACAATGTATCGTTAGACAAATAGATATCTAATCAATGTTAGGCCTATTGAAATATGAAAGTTTACTTAACTTTGTGTTCTTGAATGAAGTTAAATTATTCAGATTATATTTTATGTTTAGGCCTATTGTAGGGTGAGTTAATTACCCTTAAAATAAGCAAGTTAAACGTTTTTGCTCCTTTATTGGTAGTGTCAACCTCAATTGAAACTATAGACTATGACCGAAAACATTTACCACAAGACACAAACATAAGAACCACAAGACACCTCAAATATTCTTTGGGGTCCTCTGCAAGAACATCACACTGAATTACTACCAATGTTAAATGGGACATTCATAAGCTAGTGATCCGAATTTGTACATGTGGCTTTGAACCCAAGTGTATGGCCTTTGCTTCTCCCAAGTAGTAGGCTACTCTAGCGTCACGGTGAGTTGACTCTGCCTGCAACTGATTGACACTAGATACGACCAATAAAAGCTCTCATTTGCTTGACGCACCACGTTTGTTCCAGAAAAAGAAGACTAGCTACAGAACGTAAACAACGCCTGCAAAAAAAGGATATGTGCGACAAACGTTTGTCAAACAGTTGTTCTTATATGTTTGATAATTGTAGAAATACTCCGCTTTAACGTTTGTTATTCTTCTGGTAGGGTAGGCTACATTTTAAAACGTAATTTACTTCTGTTTCGAATTTAAGTGCAAGAGAAAGGGACTACCGACGGCAAGCTAGCACAGAATGCCTCAAGAAGTTCAAGATGAGCACGAACAGCTCCAATATGTTAGGTCCGTGAACACCGGAATACCTTCGTATGCTGTGTTTTGTAATCGAAGTGCTCGGACAGCACGGATGTATTGGATTAATTTCAGCGGACAGCCTCAGGCCTATGCTGATTTACATCCAGGAACAGGTCGAAAAATGAACACATATGTCGGTAAGTCGTGAAAGAATGAGCTAGCCTGGTAGATGTTTATACGACAAGTTAACAAGGCTAGCTGTACTAGTAGTGAGTTAGCGCAGGTAGCTGATTGAGTTGTAATTGCTATATTAAGAGAAGACCAACAATGGCATGTCGCCGTACACATGTCTATTGTTCTTGGTGTAAACAGGGTTAAGATAGATGGATAGCGCTTTCTGCTATTTTTGCCTAGGCCACCCCTGGATGTTCAGAGACGCTGAGACAGACGAACCACTCAAGGTTAATAACACAAGAGAGCTGTTCCTGCCTAAAGCGACAGGAACAGGAGAGGCGGATTTCATCAACATCACCTTACCAGGTAAACATCACGTCGTTTATTTAAGTATTTATTTAGGTGGAAAAATTATTTGAACTAGCCTAATGACAAAATCATTAGACATCAATAACTGTTAGAAGATACATGTTTCAAAGAAGATCTGATGTTTCGAAGCATCAATAAACATGTCTTTGGTAGCTGAAAGCTTTCTCGCTGGTGTGTTCACACCGTTTCAGTTGACTTGTGGATCCCATAGTTATGATGCTCAATGAACACCTTCACATCATTTTCAGTTTTCAGTCTGAAAGAGCGTGCCCTCCAGGTTGTCCGGCAGCTTGTGCGGTCAGAGGACTACAGGAGACTTGAAATAGCCCGTTGCCTACATGAGGAGTTGGAGGATCAACCTAGTATGCTGAAAGACCTCAAACGCATTGGCCAGCGTGTGAGACAGCACCTGGAGGAGAAAAGGCCAAACCATGCTGAGGGAGGAGACCAGTTGCATTGAGAAGTTAGGCCAGCTGGTGAAGATATTGAGTGTTGTTTATAAGACATCCTACAAATAGAAAAACTGTAAAAAGTATATACACACACACACACACACTATCTGCTCTATCATATCCAACAAAATATTTAAGAGTATGCCCTGTAGTATGGACCTGTGTGGGATAACGCTGACCTCAATCCTGTGAAGCGTAAATGTGAGCAGTATAATATGAACAAGATACAAGGATTAGTAATCACAATGTTATGCTCAGTACTGAGAATATTATTTTCTTACTGAAAATATTAACTTACCTTTTCTACTTTTGTAAATTAACCATAGATTTAAATGTGTAAATACATATTTATACCTGTATATTAAACCTATTTTGAAATCTGTGGTTTGGTCATTTTTGGGGATACATTTCCCATTTTACTATATAGGTAATATGATGCATAAAGTAGTACTCTAGTCACTTCACCCGAGTAGTGAAAGTGTGACGTCCTAAAAGTACACCAGATGAGAAGATTTTAGGATGTAAAGGGTGGTATTATATGGGGCAGTTTGACATGTCAGGGATAATCACTAGTATTGTTGCATAAGGTGGATATAGGACACTCATAATTAGACTAACCAAGATGAATTGTTACAATAGACTGGTTCAACTCTGAACTGGTATGTGTGTTCTTTCTAACTTCTACATTTACAGATGTGCTTAGATGTGTAACTTAAGTAACTGAAATTATATCCAGTACTGACAAGAGATAGAATACTGTTGCAGAACTGTTGCTAGGTGACATAGAAACACAATCTATCCCTGGCTTTGTGAGACAAGTGGCAGAAGTATGCAGGCCATGGAAATGAAGAGAACTTGGGACCTGAGTCCTTTCAGACAACAGCAGTAAGTTTAGTCTTCATCCCCTTTTTTATAATACTATATGTATTTGATTTAAAAAAAAGTTAATATACAAAGTGAAAGCCAGTGAATATACATGTCACTGTTCCAAAAGTATATCATATATTGAAATGTAATGTTTTATTTGTATTTTCCAAACCATATCAGTATGTGTGTATTTCCACATAAAATATTTTTCTTGAATTGTAGGAAGTGTCAAATTGTAAGGTTTCATGTTGGTTCCCACTTGACATTCTGTGGTTCGAGTTACACAATTTTAACCTAATCATGTTTGAGTGCTGATTGAAACCACTGAACCAACTGTATGGTTAATGTACAACCAGTCGGTATTAGTAGATTATATATACAGTACATTTTAATTGAGTTGCTCTTCTACAGTATGACATGTTGGCCCAAGAGTCACCCTGTGAGGTTTCCGCCTGTCCACACAGACCATTGGACCAAAATGAAGACCAGGGTAAATACATATTCAGTGAGTCTTACCAAATATACTAACATTACACAATAGCTGTGAATGTGATTGATTGGGTAGAACAAGTGAACCCATTTGAATTATAGGTTACTAATCACATTTTATATTTAGGTGCCAACCTATCTTTCATCAATGCCTGCTACCATGATAGAGAGAGGTACATATGATCTTTCACAAATTTGAATAAATGCAATGTTATTTTGTTCTGTGATCAAACCTGATGAAAATACATGTAATTAAGTCAACACATTTTATTAAATAAAAATGTAAAAATGGCTCCTATTCTTTTAGATGTAAAAAATATTTTTAAACAAACCAATATTTGCATAGTATAATGCTCCTATTTGCTGAATTCAAGTTTGTAGAGCTCAAGTTCAACAGTAACAGGTTTTGTGAGTATCTTAAAAAAAATAATAATAATGTAAATTGAAAGAAAACAATTCTTCCCAAACTGCTTAGGCTACCTAGCATTACCTTTAGCTTATAATGTCTATTTCTGTGCTTGTCAGTCCTCTAAGGTTATAGAGAGGAACTCTATGGATCTGGGTAGTATGCCTTGGTAGGCTGGGGATACCAGTATGGTGCACTAGATTATATTTGCTTGTGGTGTTACAACTGCATTAGCTGGTGTAAGGGA